>NC_068360.1:90738418-91038418 GCF_020536995.1 Dreissena polymorpha
TGTGTCATGCTCATGTGTGAGACTTATTATGAAGTAATGCATCAATACACATCAATACAATACACATCAATACAATACAATACACATCAATACAATACAATACACATCAATACAGTGAATATAATAGAAGAGTAATCTGGTGCGTACTAATTTCGCAAGTTTTGCCTTGGTAGCCGGCCTCGCACGCGCAAGTAAACGCGTTGATTCCATCAGAACATTTGCCACCATTTAGACAAGGGTTGGGGTCGCACTCGTTGATGTCTGGAAACACTTATATTAATGTAGTAGTAGTAGTAGTTGTAGTAGTGGTAGTAGTGGTAGTAGTAGTAGTGGTAGTAGTAGTAGAAGTAGTAGTAGTAGTAGTAGTAGTAGTAGAAGTAGTAGTAGTAGTAGTAGTAGTAGTAGTAGTCGTATTAGTACTAGTAGTAGTTTTAGTAGTAGTAGTAGTAGTAGTAGTAGTAGTAGTAGTGGTAGTAGTAGTAGTAGTAGTAGTTGAAGTAGTAGTAGTAGTAGTAGTAGTAGTAGTAGTAGTAGTAGTAGTAGTAGTAGTAGTAGTAGTAGTAGTAGTAGTAGTAGTAGTAGTAGTAGTAGTAGAAGTAGTAGTAGTAGAAGTAGTAGTAGTAGTAGTAGTAGTAGTACTAGTAGTAGTAGTAGTAGTAGTAATAGTAGTAGTAGTAGTAGTAGTAGTAGTAGTAGTAGTAGTAGTAATAGTAGTAGTAGTAGTAGTAGTAGTAGTAGTAGTAGTAGTAGTAGTAGTACTAGTAATATTAGTATGATGATTGTCATTATTACTAAAAATCTTATATACATTTCTTGATAAACAACATAACAAAAGAAGTTCATGACGCTACACGTTGTATACACATGCGAAAAGCGAAAAAAGGTTCGTATATTTAATAAAGATATGGACCCATTATGACATAAGCAAATTGTACAGCATGTCATAAAGTAACACGAAATGTGCACCATAGTAAATATGATTCGTAGGTTAACGTAATAAAATTATCAACAAAAATAATAGTCAGTATTAAATATAATTCATTTTACGTGTGAAAAACGTGATTTGTGCAATTATTGATCCGTTAATAATTAAATAACACTGTCCTACTTGTTTCACATTTTTGCCCGTTGTACCCGGTCAAACACGAACACGTGAACGAATTGATGCCGTCGATGCATTTTGCGCCATTCAAACACGGATTGGGGTCGCACTCATTGATGTCTGAAACCAAAAGGTCTCAAATAACACGAGGGCGCTAAGCTCTTATAGCACGTGTGTGTCATGATCATGTGTGAGACTTATTATGAAGTAATGCATCAATACACATCAATACAATACACATCAATACAATACACATCAATACAATACAATACACATCAATACAGTGAATATAATAGAAGAGTAATCTGGTGCGTACTAATTTCGCAAGTTTTGCCTTGGTAGCCGGCCTCGCACGCGCAAGTAAACGCGTTGATTCCATCAGAACATTTGCCACCATTTAGACAAGGGTTGGGGTCGCACTCGTTGATGTCTGGAAACACTTATATTAATGTAGTAGTAGTAGTAGTAGTTGTAGTAGTGGTAGTAGTAGTAGTGGTAGTAGTAGTAGTAGTAGTAGTAGTAGTAGTAGTAGTAGTAGTAGTAGAAGTAGTAGTAGTAGTAGTAGTAGTAGTAGTAGTAGTCGTATTAGTACTAGTAGTAGTAGTAGTAGTAGTTGTAGTAGAAGTAGTAGTAGTAGTAGTAGTAGTAGTAGTAGTGGTAGTAGTAGTAGTAGTAGTAGTAGAAGTAGTAGTAGTAGTAGTAGTAGTAGTAGTAGTAGTAGTAGTAGTAGTAGTAGTAGTAGTAGTAGTAGTAGTAGTAGTAGTAGTAGTAGTAGTAGTAGTAGTAGTAGTAGTACTAGTAGTACTAGTAGTAGTAGTAGTAGTAGTAGTAGTAGTAATAGTAGTACTAGTAGTAGTAGTAGTATTAGTACTAGTAGTACTAGTAGTAGTAGTAGTAGTAGTAGTAGTAGTAGTAGTAGTAATAGTAGTAGTAGTAGTAGTAGTAGTAGTAGTAGTAGTAGTAGTAGTAGTAGTAGTAGTGCTAGTAATAGTAATATGATGATTTTCATTATTACTAAAAATCTTATATACATTTCTTAATAAACAACATAACAAAAGAAGTTCATGACGCAACACGTTGTATACACATGCGAAAAGCGAAAAAAGGTTCGTATATTTTATAAAGATATGGACCCATTATGACATCAGCAAATTGTACAGCATGTCATTAAGTAACAAGAAATGTGCACCATAGTAAATCTGATTCGTCGGTTAACGTAATAACATTATCAACAAAAATAATAGTCAGTATTAAATATAATTCTTTTAACGTGTGAAAAACGTGATTTGTGCAATTATTGATCCGTTAATAATTAAATAACACTGTCCTACTTGTTTCACAGTTTTGTCCGTTGTACCCGGCCAAACACGAACACGTAAACGAATTAATGCCGTCGATGCATTTTGCGCCATTCAAACACGGATTGGGGTCGCACTCATTGATGTCTGAAACCAAAAGGTCTGAAATAACACGAGGGCGCTAAGCTCTTATAGCACGTGTGTGTCATGCTCATGTGTGAGACTTATTATGAAGTAATGCATCAATACACATCAATACAATACACATCAATACAATACAATACACATCAATACAATACAATACACATCAATACAGTGAATATAATAGAAGAGTAATCTGGTGCGTACTAATTTCGCAAGTTTTGCCTTGGTAGCCGGCCTCGCACGCGCAAGTAAACGCGTTGATTCCATCAGAACATTTGCCACCATTTAGACAAGGGTTGGGGTCGCACTCGTTGATGTCTGGAAACACTTATATTAATGTAGTAGTAGTAGTAGTTGTAGTAGTGGTAGTAGTAGTAGTGGTAGTAGTAGTAGTAGTAGTAGTAGTAGTAGTAGTAGTAGTAGTAGTAGTAGAAGTAGTAGTAGTAGTAGTAGTAGTAGTAGTAGTAGTAGTAGTAGTAGTAGTAGTAGTAGTAGTCATATTAGTACTAGTAGTAGTAGTAGTAGTAGAAGTAGTAGTAGTAGTAATAGTAGTAGTAGTAGTAGTAGTTGTAGTGGTAGTAGTAGTAGTAGTAGTAGAAGAAGTAGTAGTAGTAGTAGTAGTAGTAGTAGTAGAAGTAGTAGTAGTAGTAGTAGTAGTAGTAGTAGTAGTAGTAGTAGTAGTAGTAGTAGTAGTAGTAGTAGTAGTAGTAGTAGTAGTAGTAGTAGTAGTAGTAGTAATAGTAGTAGTAGTAGTAGTAGTTGTAGTAGTAGTAGTACTAGTAATATTAGTATGTTGATTGTCATTATTACTAAAAATCTTATATACATTTCTTGATAAACAACATAACAAAGGAGTTCATGACGCTACACGTTGTATACACATGCGAAAAGCGAAAAAAGGTTCGTATATTTAATAAAGATATGGACCCATTATGACATAAGCAAATTGTACAGCATGTCATTAAGTAACACGAAATGTGCACCATAGTAAATATGATTCGTCGGTTAACGTAATAAAATTATCAACAAAAATAATAGTCAGTATTAAATATAATTCATTTTACGTGTGAAAAACGTGATTTGTGCAATTATTGATCCGTTAATAATTAAATAACACTGTCCTACTTGTTTCACAGTTTTGCCCGTTGTACCCGGTCAAACACGAACACGTGAACGAATTGATGCCGTCGACGCATTTTGCGCCATTCAAACACGGATTGGGGTCGCACTCATTGATGTCTGAAACCAAAAGGTCTCAAATAACACGAGGGCGCTAAGCTCTTATAGCACGTGTGTGTCATGATCATGTGTGAGACTTATTATGAAGTAATGCATCAATACACATCAATACAATACACATCAATACAATACAATGCACATCAATACAATACAATACACATCAATACAGTGAATATAAAAGAAGAGTAATCTGGTGCGTACTAATTTCGCAAGTTTTGCCTTGGTAGCCGGCCTCGCACGCGCAAGTAAACGCGTTGATTCCATCAGAACATTTGCCACCATTTAGACAAGGGTTGGGGTCGCACTCGTTGATGTCTGGAAACACTTATATTAATGTAGTAGTAGTAGTAGTTGTAGTAGTGGTAGTAGTAGTAGTGGTAGTAGTAGTAGTAGTAGTAGTAGTAGTAGTAGTAGTAGTAGTAGTAGTAGTAGTAGTAGAAGTAGTAATAGTAGTAGTAGTAGTAGTAGTAGTAGTAGTCGTATTAGTACTAGTAGTAGTAGTAGTAGTAGTAGTAGTAGTAGTAGTAGTAGTAGTAGTAGTAGTAGTAGTAGTAGTAGTAGTAGTAGTGGTAGTAGTAGTAGTAGTAGTAGTAGAAGTAGTAGTAGTAGTAGTAGTAGTAGTAGTAGTAGTAGTAGTAGTAGTAGTAGTAGTAGTAGTAGTAGTAGTAGTAGTAGTAGTAGTAGTAGTAGTAGTAGTACTAGTAGTAGTAGTAGTAGTAGTAGTAGTAGTAGTAGTAGTAGTAATAGTAGTAGTAGTAGTAGTAGTAGTAGTAGTAATAGTAGTAGTAGTAGTAGTAGTAGTAGTAGTAGTAGTAGTAGTAGTAGTAGTACAAGTAATATTAGTATGATGATTGTCATTATTACTAAAAATCTTATATACATTTCTGATAAACAACATAACAAAAAGAAGTTCATGACGCTACACGTTGTATACACATGCGAAAAGCGAAAAAAGGTTCGTATATTTAATAAAGATATGGACCCATTATGACATAAGCAAATTGTACAGCATGTCATTAAGTAACACGAAATGTGCACCATAGTAAATATGATTCGTCGGTTAACGTAATAAAATTATCAACAAAAATAATAGTCAGTATTAAATATAATTCATTTTACGTGTGAAAAACGTGATTTGTGCAATTATTGATCCGTTAATAATTAAATAACACTGTCCTACTTGTTTCACATTTTTGCCCGTTGTACCCGGCCAAACACGAACACGTGAACGAATTGATGCCGTCGATGCATTTTGCGCCATTCAAACACGGATTGGGGTCGCACTCATTGATGTCTGAAACCAAAAGGTCTCAAATAACACGAGGGCGCTAAGCTCTTATAGCACGTGTGTGTCATGATCATGTGTGAGACTGAAGTAATGCATCAATACACATCAATACAATACACATCAATACAAAACAATACACATCAATACAGTGAATATAATAGAAGAAGAATCTGGCGCGTACTAATTTCGCACGTTTTGCCTTGGTAGCCGGCCTCGCACGCGCATGTAAACGCGTTGATTCCATCAGAACATTTGCCACCATTTAGACAAGGGTTGGGGTCGCACTCGTTGATGTCTGGAAACACTTATATTAATTAAAAACTCATTAAACATATAGAGCATATGAAACATCTGAATAGCACTGTCAACTATATGGCACATCTTAACAGCAATGTCAACTACATGATACATCTGAACGACACTGTCAACTACATGACACATCTGAATAGCACTGCCAACTACATGACACATCTAAACAGCAATGTCAATTACATGATACATCTGAACTTCACTGTCAATTACATTACACATTTAAACAACAATTTCAACTACAAGACACATCTGCACTGGACTGTCAACTACATGACACATCTGAACAACACTCTCAACTACATGACACATCTGAACAACACTGTCAACTATATGATACATCTGAACAGCAGAGTAAACTGCATGACACATCTGAATAGTACTGTCAACTAAATGGCACATCTTAACAGCAATGTCAACTACATCATACATCTGAACGACACTGTCAACTACATGACACATTTAAACAGCACTGTCACCTACAAGACATATCTGAACAGCATTGTTACTACATGTCACATCTGAACAGCACTATCAACTTCATGACATATCTGATCAACAATTTCAACTACATGACACATCTGAACAACACTGTCAACTACATGATACACCTGAACAACACTGTCAAATACATGACACATCTGAACAGCATTCTCAACTGCATGACACATCTGAACACAACTATCAACTCCATGACATATCTTTACAGCATGACAACTACATGACACATCTGAACAACACTGTCAACTACATGACACATATGTACATTACTGTCAATTATATGACACATCTTATCAACACTGTCAACTACATGTCACAACTGAATAACACTGTCAACTACATGACACATCTGAACAGCACTATCAACTGCATAACTCATCTGAACTACACTGTCAACTACATGACACATCTGAACAGCACTGTCAATAACATGACACATCTGAACTACACTGTAAACTACGTGACACATCTGAACTTTACTGTCAACTACATGACACTTCTGAACTTCACTGTCAATTACATTACACATCTGAACTTCACTGTCAACTACATGACACATCTGAACAGCACTGTCAGCTGCATGACACATCTGAACCGCACGGTCAACTACATGACACATCTGAACAGCACTGTCAACTACATGACACCTCTGAACAGGACTGTCAACTACATGACACATTTGATCAGCACTTTCATCTACATGACACATCTTAACGTCACTTTCAACTACATGACATATCTGAACAGCACTGTTTACTTCATGACTCATTTGAACAGCAATGTCCACCACATTGCATATCTGAATAAAATTATTGACCATATCATATATTTTGTCGCACATCAATTTATCACTAGACGTTTTATAAATGGCTTATAGATAAATTAAATATGAATTCATGACGCTCACTATGTTAGGTCTCAACTTGAGGTCTAATCACTCTTCATATATGAGTCCTATCTATGAAGTGTAAGTTTTTGTTCCTAGTTACTTATTCGAACAGGGAATGAGAAACATTTCGTTACTCATTAATCAAGCTGGTAATAGAGATTTAAGTTAAAAAAATACATCCAATGTTAATTAAAATAAAAACCAAAATATAATTTAATTCATTAATTAATTAACGAACAAGCAATAATGAGCAAGTTCCATATTTCTTAGGCACACCTGATTCGCAACTGCTGCTTTATAACTTAACACTCTAATAGTGCTCCATCAATATGACAGATACCGCTATTTGACAAGTTGAATTGTATATTGATTAGTGCTAAGGCTTCTTCTTCGCGCTACTCGATTTGACAGCAACCTAAATGGAGCTGGAGTATAACAAAATTAAATAGAACTATGCAAAAGTGTATTTGTTTATTTCACAAATACGTGTACAATAAATGTATAAATGTATGTGTTTAAAGTTTGGTCGATGTGAAGTTAATATTCAAAGCAAAAATGCCAGTTCGGTTTGAACAAGAAATAATTTCAAGTGCGATGAAGAAACCCACAAAATAAGCAAAATAATTTAAATTGCATGTCAAGCAACTGGAATGCATTTAATTTACATATTATGTTAACTGTATTTTAATCAATATTAACTAATAATTGTAAAAAATACCTTATTTTAGAACTTTTCTTTTTTCGTCAATCGCGGTCTCTTTAACAGTTAACATAATACGTAAATTAAATGCATTCCAGTTGCTTGACATGCAATTTAAATTAATTTGCTTATTTTGTGTTGGGTTTGTTTGTATTTACTTAGGGATAGTATAAAAATGTTTTTCAAACAGCTTGGGGCCTTTTCACCTTTTGATAAATTGACACAAAAAAGTTTCAGATTCGCAAATGTTTATTGTAATTATGATATTTGTGAGGAAACAATAATACTGAACATATACCATGTTCTAAAATATCCATTATATGCATTTATTGACGATTTAAAAACCTGAAAATTATTAAGCGTTGCAACACGAAACGATTAAATAATGTGGAGAGTTCTGTTTTTGTCGTTATATTTTGTGAAGTATAAAATACACCACTCATCTTATGAACACGGATGGCCGAGTGGTTAAATCGATAGACTTTTACTCAAGGTGTCAGGGGTTCGAGCCCAGTTAAGGGTTACTTTTTTCTCTTTTTAAATATTTTTTCACTGGAGCTTTTTAGAACCAATATTTACATTAATTCTTATATAGCATTTAATGGCAAACTTCAATACATGCCAAAATCTGTGAAAAGGTCCCTTTAAGCTTGAATAAGGAATTATGAACTGTTCCTTCTTCCTTTTTGAAGGAACACGGAACAGTGGCGCTACATTTCCTATCTTTGTGTTTAAACTAATCAGTAGAGATGAATTAACATTATGCTACAGTAGTCTCTAGTTGTTCCCATTAAACACGTGTTAAATCTGTGTTCGCAAAAAGGTAGCTCTTGTACCAGTTATGTTTTAATTACATGAATGCATAAGCTTAAGATTTTAATAACAATATAATATATAAGTTGTAAATACTTTAAAAAGATTATGACATTAATATTAAGACAATCATTGGTACAAGTTTTTTTCGATACGCTGATAAAATTGTGATTAAAAAAGCATTGCTTAAAGAGGAAAATCTAAAATAACATATCTGCTACCTTTAACACATTCCGTTATTTTCGTCCATTGGCCCTTTGCACATGTGCTAACTACGTTTGTGGTGTTACGGGGGCTGTAGCCTTTGCTGCAATTCAACGTTCTAGTGGCATTTTCATAGAAAGAGTCGCCGATCATCCTCCCGTTTTTCGGGTTTTCATACGGAGGACACACTATAAACGAACGGTTTTCAAATACAGCATATACAAATAATTGTTTTTAAAGGGGGGGGAGGGGGGGGGGGGGGGCAAAGAGATCTGTGTACGCGTTTAGCCTTTTTGAGCCTAGATTGAAGTATGTTTTAATATAAAAGAAACTCTTTTCAGAATGTACTTACAATACAAAGTTAATGTACGCTGTGTTTTTGGGATCAGAAAAGTACCAAAAGGAACAACAATAAAATAAAATAATGAAAGAGGATAAGAATAATTTTTATGCAATCATGTTTGGTTATGTTCGTGGTCATGTTTATGTTTCGATGTCTCTATTTTGAAGAAGCTTTGGTTTCATTTTATGAAATGTGGAATTTGTTAATATGCAATGCATTTGCAAATTTTAAGACAATTATGTGTATGCATATAAGCGTATTTAATTTGGAATGTATAAACATGCATATTTCTATTTTCACATATCAAATGAAAATAAAACATATTCATTTATACATGAAATTTAAATTCAAACGATTGCGATTCAAATAGAAAATTCATGATAAATGATATTTAAACATGTGATTACATGAAATAATAAGCCATTCGATCACTCATAAACTGCATGTCAACTGACCCTGAACACAAGAGGTGAAGTTCGTCCAGCGCCCATTCAAACAATAACTTGTCACATTGTTAGTGTCAAGCGGATGGTAACCATGGTTACATAGCAGCCTCCGCTTATGTCCTATCATGTGCGTGTTTCCGAGGATCTTTCCGTTTGGGTCCGTCCTTTTAAATGGTGGGCAAGCTGAGACAAATACGTTAATGTTGAACTGAATAAGCATAAATTAAGCTTATATGAGCATTTAAAACTCACAATGTCATCACACTGGGCGATTCGTTTGATAAACTTAATTTAAACAGATTTTCGTAAACGGTTATGACGTTGATTTCACTGAAAAATCATTATTTTGACAAATAAAAAATATGATAATTATATTCCGAAATCGAATCGCACTTATTTAGCATGGACATACGTATATGCTCTTAAATGCCGCCGAGCCAAAACTCAACGCATATAAAATGTATTAATTACAGGTTACGAATTCAGTTTCACTGTACAGATAATTGAACCACTGTTTGTTAGATGAAAGGAACGATTACTTTACATTTTTTTTATGTTTCATCATACTTATGGACTTCCTACTTGAAGACATTTTTTGTTCATTGATCAGACCAAGATCGTTTCTATTACACAATACGAATAACACATACATATATCGTATCATAAATATTTGTGGAATAAATGGCGTATACCTTCTATTTTACATCTCTCTCCTGAAGTGAAGTCGCAAGTTGTCAGCAGTTCAGAAGAATTACACTGCTTATCGCACAAGCTTCTGTTCTATAATTAAACCAGCACTAATACAAGTGTGAATTAAAATACAATTTACAAAAATAATGCATACAAGTCAGCATTTCAATAAAATTCATACGTTGAAGATGTTTATATAGCTTTATAAGATCTTATAATTACAACTTCTGTCACTTTCATATGAATGCTGCATTTTGATTGGATAATTTGTTCACGTGACCGGTTTTTCATTTTCCGATGAACCCACTTCGTATGCAAATTTAAATATTCATGACGCTACTTTCTGATCATTAACATTATGCCAAAATGACGTCAGATTTTGCGCAAAACTTAATGGCGTTACGTTTTATTGGTCAATAGTGAAATGACGCTATATTTTTTGTGCGAACTTCAAGAATATACCCATTTGACGGAGATGAAACCGAAACTGAAAATAAATTCATACGCTAGATTAAAAATTACCCTTACCACGATAGAATTTCAGCTTTAAGATCATTTTGTGTTGTTATTATAAAAATTGAATAGCATTTTTTTTTGCATTTCATCGTTGTATGAACTGTCGGGAAAATTACGCCTAATTTATGCATAAACGCCGTCGGCGTTTATGCAAATTAGGCGTTATTTTCCCGACAGTTCATACACCGATGAAATGCAGAAAAATGCTTTTCAATTCTTAAATGAATCGTACGCAAACCAAAAAGGCAGATATTCGGTAAATTTGTTAAATTATTTAAGCAATAATTTAAATTGCACTATAATTAACACACTATTTAATACAAGATTTAAGATTTTAAGGTGTTAGAAAAATTACTATAAATACAGGTTACAACTGCGTGTTTATAGAAATATGTTCAGATGAATAAATTTAACTCCATGTTGAAGTTCTGATTTTTTAATACTGCCAAAATGTCCATGGTATTTCTGTCGTTTAAGTATATTACAAAAATGACGAGCACATTTATTACAAATAGGAATCCTGTCATTTTTATACAAAACTTAACCCAAAACTTACTGTGTTAAAATAACATTAAAAAAAAGATGTAAACAGTCTAAATATTTTTTTAAATTGTTTAAGCATTACTTGTAATTAAATGTTGGTTCAATTGGTACACTTTGTTTGAATTATTGTTGTAAGCATATTGTATCAAGTGGACGTTAAAAATAAATGTTCTTAAAATTGTTTCGGAATGAAAAAAATAATCAAATCAATTGTAAAATAATTTTAAAAATATCGTGTGGTTTTTTTAAGAAATCAAAGTAATCATGTAGAAAACCATAACTGTTGATCAAACCAAGACTTGAGATTGTAGTAAAAAAATGAAAAGAATTATGCTTAGACCGAAAAGCCTTCCATACGTAATGTAACAAAACAATAAAATAGTTTATTCTACATAAAATAAATAAGATTCTATACAACGACAGGCGACTTGTTTTCTACAGACAAAGACGGACAATATTTGTGGGTAATTCTGAAACTAACCATGGTTGGAGCCAAATGTATTAAATATCGTTACGGAAATTCATAGAATGTTTTCAGTAAAATTCAAGTTCTTATAATTTCAATCAAGCGAATGTTATACAAACAAATAATGTCGACTTTATGCAGCGCAGTAAAACCTCATTAGTTGTGTAATTGTTATATATCAAGTTACAATGGCTTACGTTCAATTGATTTTGTATCAAAATGTGTAATTTGATCATAAGCATGGGTGCTTAAGTGTACTTAACAATAACGTCACTTAGATTATTAACTCGATAATAATTATTAATGGAGTCGACGTAATTTGAATTATTTTGGTGTTTCCACGGAACGGAAAAGCATGTGTATGTTTTTCGGAGAAAAAGGACACGTATGGATTAAAATAGTTCTAAATACAGATGAATTAAATTTATGGTTGATTCAGAATCACGGTGTCGATCTCCGACGCGAAGGCATGAAACCACGATAGCTCCAAACAGTTGGTTATTGCCCCAATGACAAACATTTTCTTAAATATATACACATGTCTTGCAACGCTATTAAAGCAGTCAATGACTTTTGATAAGTAATAACGTATCATGAATATAATCAAAAAGGAACCGCAACCATTTAATGAACAGAAAATATAAGGGTGCAATTTTGATGCATTAAATGTTTCTAATATACCGTATGTCGCCTTGTTTTTAAAAAAGCGTGTGCAATTTATTCTCGAGGAGACAAAACGAAAAACCAACGTTTTACAGAGGGACGATTGTCTGTTTTTCCTTTAAATATTTTTCTAACACTGAAATATCACTGATTTTCGATAGATAATTTCAAATGCAATTCTATACGGATATAATAATTGCGAAAAATGTATACAATTAAAAAAATATAGCCTTTGGTGGAATTCTAACTTAGTTTTAAAACAAATGACTTCTTTAAATAAAATTTTACTATACGATAGTCCTGTCATCGATAGCGCGCACGAGTTAATATTCGTTCATTTCATACATAGCAACTTCAGCTATTAACGCGCCCGGTTAAAAAATAATAAAAAAAAACTATTTTTCATCGTCTATAAAAACGATATTTGTTAAGTTATCATTTTATCAAAACTTATTTAAAGATAAACGTAGTTTTGACAATAATATACAGTATAATTCTTAGAAAGGTCTAAATAAAGCCCAAGTCTCACTATTGCCGGTAGAGTCCCGGTCCATCCCGGTTTGCTAACGCCGGTCTTCCGGCGAGAACCGTGATGATTCGTAGAATTTTTTTAACGCGGTCACACTATTTCCCGGTGCCGCCCCGGTTGCAGCGGGTTAACAGCCCAGCTGAGTCCCGGTCAACCCCGGACTGGCTACGGTTTATCCCGGTGAAATCCCGGCATAGCCCCGGTTGTCGCCGGTAATGCATCGGTTGAGCGCCGGTGAAAGCCGGCAGCCTCCCGTCATAGCCCCGGTATACCGTAACTCCGCCGGCACTCACCGGGGCTATACCGGCATCAGACCCGGCAAAGCTAGGGCAACGCCCGGTTTAACCCCGGTCGTCGCCGGTATTGCCCCGGCGGAGCCCCTGTGAATGCCTGTGGCGTCCCGGCAGAGCGCCAGTTTACTTATGTACCGTAGCTATACCGGGACTCTGTCGGCCTTCACCGGGGCTCCATCGGGGCTTGTCTTAGCTCTGCCGGGGTCTGTATGGGCCCCGGTGGAGCTACGGTGCCGTTCCGGTTGTTGCCGTGCCGTCCCGGTTGTTTCCGGTGCCGCGTCGGTCGTTGCCGGTCCTTCCCGGTGACTCCCGTTTCATCCCGGACGTATTAAACATTTTAATAGTTTGCCGGTGGAGCCCCGGTTGTCCACGGTTCATTGCGGTCAGCCCCGGTGGAGCCCCGGCTCATGCCGGTAGAGCCCCGGTTCATCCCGGTAGAGCCCAGACCACGCACCGGCGCTCCGCCGGCATCATAGTGAGACTGGGCCTTAAAGATGATACTTCAGCCCATATATCAACATTGGACTTATTGAAGGAATGAAATGGTGCTAACAGAGATAGACATATTTATATTACCATAACCCACACAATATGAACTGTGTGAACTGGGTCCTCATTGTCTACCATGATTAAAACTTAAAATAATACCGGAGTTGTTAAGGCTTCTCTTTCGACGAACATCATGCTCGCGTCTCGCTCGTGACAATCGTTCCTGCTGCATTCTGCTTCGTCAGAAGAAATGTTGCCGAAAAACATTTCACAAAAACCATACCTATGGAAACCGACAACTTTGCACCATGGTCGCATCGCGCATTCGTTCAAGCATTCCTTCAACGACTTTTCGAAAAGAATAAACCTTGGTGGGTTTTCACTCAGTGGAGCTCCATTCCAAGAAGACGTGTATTCCAAAGTCCAAACGTGTAACAGTGAGGCACATACACAAATAAAAAGCGTTATTAGAGGCCTCGCCATTATTTTTCGACTGCTCATTACAGTTTACATATCTACAATGTCTAATCTTTGCTGGATACTATCAAACTCTGTCGTCCGAAGCAAGCGCCGACACCGAAAATGTACGTATCTCACTCATTATTTATTTATTATTTGTTTTAGGAGTGTTCCTTTGGCCATCGCATTTCATGATTCATTGTTAACGGAAACGGGAGACCCTGCATAACAATGCTATTATCATGTTAAATGGAAACCTGTACAATACGGATTTAAATACGGTAAGTTTCATTAATAATTTAAACCCCCAAGCCATAGGGTGCACTTAGCAAAAAAGCTTCGCAAACAACAGAACGATGATAATGTGACGAACATTTGATCCTTTTGAAACATCACGATTTCCATAGCCATTTGCAGGTCATTTTCCCAGTAATTGCAATAATTTCCGGGAATTACAGTGAGTAAGTTCGTAGTTGATCGCATCGTAATAAATCGCATCACGATATATAATTAAAACACTTGTAAAATAGCAGACATACCTTGACTAATGTCATCTATAGTTTTTAAACAAATAAAGCTGTTTGACTAAATAAAACAAACCGAAGTAACATAGTATACTCGAGTGAACATATAGCAATATTTATATACTGATGTTATAGGGACATCTTAAGATTCTAGACATTAATTTACTAATTTATTGGATAATCATAATCCTATGATAGTATGCAATTTGAATTATTATAGACCAATTAAAAAGCTTGAGAAAATAAAGGCTTAATCAATCTTTGAATTCAAGTCTGCAGAAAATAAACGTATTGTGATACACGCTGTTTTTCCAAATATGTACGCTCATGCCAGCCGGACTACATTTTAGGTATAGGATGTCGTAACTGCACAAACTAGTTTATTGTACAGTGGCATAATAAACAAAACCGATATCTTAGAAAACAGAGGTGTAGGAGTGTATTTAATAAGATGAATATAGCTGCAATCGATGGATAGGGAAGTATGTTTAAGCTTCGTGGATTGTACCATCTTGCATATCACAGAGGCTCTGCCGCTCGTGTGATACACCATAACGCGAGTCACTCGACTTTTAAACAATCATGGCTCAACACACTGAAATATTCCGTATAGACATTTAACATGAAAACAACTATATAATTTGTTCATGACCGTTGTACTCATAAATAACAATGCCAAAAACCCTGCGTGTATGTTGTATTTTTCTTCCCATCGCGTTTGCTTTGTTTATAAACATGGCTCGTGAATTGATTCATGTGGTATGGCTTCGCATACTTTAAAATGGTCAGAGATGTTTTTTTGAAATCTAAAACTGTGATTCTGTTGCACTCTGTCTTAAAAAAATAAACACAACCAAAACAACTACCATTAAGATCCTAGTATGATGCATAACAACGGTTGAAATAGTGCATTTGAAACGATTAAAGCGCATCATATGTTGTCATAAAAAGTATTTTTTATATTGACTAGGTCGCGTTAGCTTGATGTGTTTTCTTCTGATTCTATCCTTTTTCGTACATATTTTTACATATTTTTATTTATATGCACTATTGTTCAGTCCGCGTGGCCTAGCAGTGAGGGGATTTGTTTGTGGAGCGGCAGTCGTATGTTCGAGTATTATGCCGACCTGGGCTCATACTGACATAGCTGGTTGACTACCCAGAACCTTATTAACGGTTTCTGATTGCCTTCCAGAAAAGCGCAGGAGATTATTACGAGTAAAGATGTTAAATTGTAAATGTGTTTCTTTTGTTACAACGTTCTCAATGCGATAGCACTTTCATTAGCACACACGCAGCATTTATATATTTTTCACAGTGTAAACCCTTTATTAAAGGGCTTTATTCTATTATGACCAGCGAATCGTTTTCTATAGATAAAGAATAAAATAAGTGAGGGTTGTCCTGTAATAAACCATAGGCAATATGCAGAAAAAGTAAAATTTTATTGCTTGTGCAATTGTTATATTGAAGTCTACAAAAAATCTTAAATTTGGTTAATTTTGAATTTGTGTTGCCTTAAGTAGCACAACAGGTTCACTGCGTTTGCCAATACCTATGGCGTAACTCATATGTTGGTCATACACATTTGTTGCT
Organism: Dreissena polymorpha; assembly: GCF_020536995.1. Taxonomy (NCBI): domain Eukaryota; kingdom Metazoa; phylum Mollusca; class Bivalvia; order Myida; family Dreissenidae; genus Dreissena; species Dreissena polymorpha. The sequence continues at coordinate 90,754,463 of NC_068360.1, forward strand.
TTTCATATTTATTTGATTAACTATCTATGATCATGATGCTGTAGTGAAACATTAATAAAAATGGCTTGCCTCTCGACATGACTGGACACAGCGATTTGAATATCAGGGTGCCGGATCACGTTTAAGGGGTTACACATGGCTGTTTATGGATGTTAACACACCGGTAAGTGCTCTTGTTGTTTTTTTCAAATAACTTTTTTTAACAATTTTTCTGAGGAATTTCAACTTGTGCATCAAATACAGTTTTTATGCGGCTTATGGCTAATGGCAATAAATACGGTTTTTATGCGGCTTATGGCTAATGGCAATGTGGAAATCATCATAATTACTTTATTTGATAGGCCTGTGTTTTTGGCCTATACTTCAATGTAAATAACATTCATATAAACGGTTATGCTGCACTTTGAAACTTTGGCAACGATTTCAGACATATTAAATAATGTATTCTTAATCTTAAAATATCGGCGCAAACTGCAAAAAACTGTATTTTATTCACTAAAGATTTGTGCATACATATTTCAATAACTTGAAATATTTGCAAAAATAAAATTCTTAACGGCGTGTTTTCATTCTGTTTAGCCCGTGTGTTGATCCTTCACTCTGATATTGCCCTTATAAAATACGCAATAGTTTCCGGAAACTGGCGAGTAATGCTTGATCATTCGATTCAATGTTGCTTTGTTATGTCAAGGACAACAGTCAACATATGCATAATTCATATACTTTTTAATACGCAACAAACAAGATAATGATGCCATACGACTTATTTTTAATTAGTTTTGAAAACAATCAACTGACGACGAGCCGCATTTGTACAATGAACAAATAAGCTAGAACAGTATCATTGACGCACATGGCTGCCAACGTTTTATGAGTTTTCAATCATACAGAGCGCTTTAAAATTGATTATTTAACAGTCGATTTTACTTGATGATACATGTTGTCAATACAAAGCAGGAGCAATGGCAATGAAATGTGTATAGGTATGCAACATAACGTTTTAAGTGCATGTACCTCCAGGATACAAATTATATAACCAGTTATACAAATCGTTACGTTTTGATCGGGCCTTATATGGTTCGTTTAAGTGTAATGATTATATACAAATGCTATGCAACTTACTATGTCACTTCAATAACTTTACTATCCATGATAAGACATCATAGTTAATTGTAATGCATTTCTTTTCAATTAATTAAAATACGTAAAGAAACAATCAATTGACTTGCCATATTCGGATAATTGCATATTTTACAAGCAGCTAGTGCGATTTCAGTAATATTTTGCGCACAAGAAAAAACGATCAACTTAATGTTCAAGTTATAAGTTAAATCACAATAAATTTAGTGCTCCGAATCGTTGTTTAATTATAGCTTCAACGTCAAATTTAGTTTACGTTTAGGTCTGTAAAAAACAAAAAGAACATGCAAAAAGATTGTAACATTTAGATATGCAAATAACATAGCTTCAATGTATAATGTTTTGATGATTACTGTTCATGATTTATTTGCAGTATAATTGTTTGCCGCAATTGACCAAGCTGTTTCAATGGCTCGATCGCATCACAGTCACCGTTTGACAACATTAACACAAACTTAACCTGCATGAGCAGAAGCGATATCATATGGTTCTATAAAGAACCGATTGCTTAAGTGTATGGCAAGGAACCGATTGCTAACGAGTATCAACAATTAATAAAACTATGGTTAACGCCTTTGTATGGTAAATGCAGAGCTTGGGTGGTTTACACGCTTTTGCACGGTGAATGCAGAGCTTGGGGGGGGGGGGGGGGGTAAACGCCATTGCACGGTTAATGCAGAGCTCGGTGGGGGGGGGGGGGGTAAACGCCATTGCACGGTGAATGCAGAGCTTTGGGGGGGGGGGGGGTTAAATGTCGTTTAACTTCTAATCTTACAAAAACTAATGAACAATGTGTAGTGGTGTATAAAATAAAACTAACTCCGTTCATGATATTTGGTATTAAGCAGCAATTGTTACAGGTCTTAAGGGACATTATTTTATAAAGGATCTTTTTCTCAGAATTCATGATTTGACAATTTCCTAACATTTTGTCAAATGTTGAAAGGGCATTGCAGTCATTGGAGCAAATAACACGGCATATATAGCATAGTCGTAAACTAACATTACGTTTTCATTTAAAATAAATAACGGTTAAACATTAATACAAATATAATCCATTAAATAAGAAACGATCGAATGATTGTGGTTGTTTCTGTCATTTTCCTTAAAATATGCGTCGCATATTGGTTAAAAAGCTAAACAAACATGATATAAAATAAAAGTATCGGGGGAATAGTCGAGATGATATGAACCGCTCGATCCCGGTGGGGCCATCATTTTTTTCAATTCTCTGTTACATTGGCGAATCTGACTAAGATCACCTTTTGACGTATATTAATTGAGGTTGTTATACAGCGGAAAAATCAATGTGCAATAGTAAATGACACATTTCCTAGATATAACGAGAGGCATGATTGTCCACAGCAGTCCATTTTCGTATATGGAAGTATAGCCGGGTGGTAGAGAGAACTATCTAGAAAGGAGATAAACAACACCATTTTAAGTTCCTTTACCGTGTGATTCGAACACAACAACCGCTGAGGACAGCTTACACATAGCCAGTGAGGAATTCACACACAATTGTCTGAGGACATCACACATTCAAAATATTTAAATTGCAAATGAAGATTTATTATTAAGAGCCTGTTATGTTATTGTTATAATTAGTATAATTATTAATTGTTATTTGACAACACAACACATACTTCTCAAATAAGTCGTATATCTAATTACAGGCACTTTTGTTTGTGTCAAATTGGGCTCAGCCATACCACTTAAGACTTACTCACAGACGGTGAGTACTTTACACACGGCTATCAGATTGCTTCTCTTTCATATCAAATGTCCATTTGTTAATGATAACACGTATATTAAAAGGCGTGATTAAATGATGGTCGTATGTTAATAATAAGTGGCTGGTAAATGGATAACATTGCTCCAAATCGCATTTCGTGTGTTTGGATTGTTCATTTCCACGTTCTTTCATAAACAAAATGAGAAAGGGCTTCAACATTTAAATTTTTTGAGATATGAACTTACACATGGCACAACTGTACAATACAAATGACATATGACAAGTATCGTACAAAACACTTTAGTTAGGAACATACCAGTATATGAACAATGAACAATAACAGCAACATTATGCTTAATTATCCCATCAGCGCATTTTTATCATAATCTGACGCATACAGATATTTTGATTTGTTGCTTAGCAACAATATTCACACGAGCGTTCCTTAAAGCGAAATACTTTGTACTTATAATCACAGGGATAAAACCAAATCAGCATTTTCCAGATGAAACCTGCATGGTGATTTCCAACGGCAAATTCAACAAAACGACCATGCACACATAAAACCTCGAATACACAGCACATAAGTTAATGCATTTTAAAGGGTCATCGTGATTGGTGAAAGGAACTCATTAAGAGCAAATACAGTTAATAATGTTTAAGTGGCTGTAAACAGTCATATAATTGTCACCTTAACTCACTTGTACAACAGCAGCGAATTGAGTCACTATTCAGGTTTTTATAACTCACTTTAATCGACACTGTAGCGGCCACGTATTTCAAGGCTTTAAAAGGGCTTTTTATAATGTAATTTCAGCAACATGTCTCTTTTGCGGTAGCAGCTATTCACTGGTAAAATAATAAAAAAATAATAAACGCGTTGCAATAGCTTTCATGTGTCCTATACATTAAAGTATTTTCTCGTAAGGAAAATAACGGAGTATTTTCCAGTGAATAGAATCCATCACGTTCAACCTAAATCTCATCTCTTGTAGATCATACAATTGTTAATGTTCATGGAACTACAATGTCCTATTGAAGTTGTATCAATCAGCGTCTTGAGTATAGTCAGTATTGTTTTAATTATTTATTGTTTTCGCCCCATTAGGTTGTGTGTCACGAGTCAATGAATGTACTAATTAATGCATCTAGTATTGACTATTCCTCTTTAACATTAGAGCGGTAAATATGCATTAATAGCTGTAAATTATAAATTGATATTATCTTCTTATTGACAGTTTTTATGGTTAGTAACGCCGCGTACATATACTTAAATTTGCTGCTATAATCATGTTTATGTATATTAATGTTGTTATTATATTACACGTAGTAAATGTGTCTACGTGGGCCAATGGCCTTCTGTAATTGATTCTAATCTAATCTAACCATTAATAAAAATATGGCGAAAGGACGTTCCAATAAAAACTTATCTCTTAATCTGTTTAAGGCGTCTCATCGACTAAACATTTTCTTTTTGGTCTGACATTTTCATTAGCCCTACAGTGCCCCTATTAAAATATACATTACTGAATTTCTACCTTCCCGGCAATGGCACTAGCCCCGATCTGTTGGGCTAGTTGCTAGATGGCGGAGTTTAAAAAGTAGTTGACATCTCTTCCATGAACTTGTTTAAACCTTCACGCTTATCTAAAGTGTTCATACTTTTTATTGATCCTGTGTGACCTATACTCGATATTTCAGCGTAACGCACTTTATTGGAACTACATTTGTAATATTCTGAGAGCTCTTAAATTTGCATTAGCTCTGGAGCATGGTAATAGTTGTGTATGTTTTGCCATATAACAGATATAACGTCGTTAATTGTAACTTATATTTCCCAGACCCGCTAATTACCAAGTAAGATAACTTTTTTTATGAATGAAACGCAATTCAATCATCTTTCTGAAAATCTGTTTAAACATTTGCATAAATGTATTCTTATGACCATATATCAAAAAATCACTTCATCTATTGTATTTGTACTCCATAGTAGTTATACCCAATCATACAAACATCCAATGCAAATAAAAAATCAACTTAGCCACTTGGATCAAAGCTATGTGTGCAGGTACCATACCGGGCATAAATCAAATTTAATATGTAACGATAGAACTGTTACTTATCACGTGCCTCTCCGATCATACATCGAATGAGATACGTAACTCGTCATGTGAATCAAGAAAACTATGGGCCTTTGTGAACGTGAAATTGAATCATATAAAATAGCGACGATAGTAGAGCAGGGCGTGGTCTTGCGTTCTATATTGGTTATGTGTGATTTAAAAGTGGTTGAGTAATATGACACTGTTGTGGTTTATGTATAAATCTATACAAAATGTGGGCCGTTCTTAATAAATGGGCATTGACATTTTATAAGCGATAGAAAGCTGTCATAAGTACGCAAAGAATGAACCAGGACAAGTAGACCGCGATCGCCTTAGAAATGCATAGAGCAAAACTGGGGGAAGAAGAAGTACAGTTATGATCGAATCTTTTGGAAATATTAGTTGACATCAAATGGCGGCAAAGTTTTATAAACAATCTATTCGCACCAGACAATTCAAATTGATTGCCATTGATAACACAAAAAAATGCAAAAATCACCGTTCCCGTTCTTAAAATCGTACTGTGTTCTTCGGCTTTTAGCAAACATGCAGGAAATGATTATTAACATTAATGAATGCAAAGCTCGAAAAACGCCTATTCTTGGTAGGCACCTTAGAGTTACAACAATTATGTAATACAAAACATGCGAAGCTCGCCGTTTCCGCTCTGTAATTCCTACAGTTTTCATCGAATCTTCACAAAACATTATTTACATGTTTGTTTACATACATGAAGTCCAAGTTCGATGATAAGCTGAATTCCACGAGGCAACCAAGCGTTATTGGCCTTTGTTTACACAAAAAGGCGGTATTCATTTTATATTCTTTTCCGTTATCTCTCATACACATTCAGTGTGCATCAAATCCTCACTTTACTTTCTGGAAATTTGTTTGTTGACATAATATAGAAGCCGTGTTCGATAGACAGCTAATTCAAATCAGCCAATTAAGAGTTATTGCCCTTCATTAATACAAAACATTTGGGTTTCGCCGTTTTCGCTCTCTTAACTCTTTCACATGTCATTGAATCTTCACAAAAATAGTTGCCATAGAATGGAAGTTTTGTAACTAGCCAAACAAATGCGGCATCCCATGGTGTCAATGTTTTAATGACGGGTTTATGTTTCTGACATGAACATGTGGTGTAGGTATTTGCCATATATATCTATCTAGTACCTTGTGGTGTTTCAGTTGGGACCAGTTGGGTCAAGAGCAAGGTAATATTCTCAAAAATAAAAAACATGCCCCCCTTCAATAGCGTGAGCTTTTATGAGGAAAAGGTTTGGATTTGGTAGCTAACTTGCAGGCTTAGCTCAAATTTCATTTAAACTCAATTAATAAATTAAACGCATAGACTTGACTTCTTGCCGTTGAACTTTTTCTTCTTTGATTAAATGTGCTGACAAGACCATGAGTGCTGCTTTGTCTTTAGAAAAGGAAAACATGTGTTATTGTTAAACTAACCGATCAGCAGTGAAACAAGTTGTCCAAATGATGATGGGTACCATTGTAAACTTTAATTTAATTTTATTATCATAGTTTATAAACAGTAGTCAGAGCTTTTTAGAATCAATATAATGTATGCTTTTGCTATTGTTTAAATAGCGACTATTAAATTACATGCATAGACACAATCGCGGTTTAATAGTTGATTTATTAATTCCTTCTACTATATTATTAATAAACGTGTTTACAGTGTTTGTTAGTTTTTCAATAATAAAAATAAATTGAAATTATAGCATTTATATATTATATACTTATTCATATTTAATTACAGCAAAAACAACCAATATGTGTATACGAGAAACAGCGATATGCATTCACATTGAGTACTATCATTTACAAGTATCAACTATTAAATTTAAAATTTACACTGCATTCTTAACTTTGCAGCCTCATACACAGATTTAAAAACATTTAATATTATATTTCATTATCATAATGCTAACATTCATTTTGTACCTCTTAAATACTTTTACTAACATCGTTGTAATAAACTACACGTGTACCGTATATTTTGAAGGTCCAGTTATTTTTGCTAAGAAATGTCTCCTATACATTCAAACCTTCGCATCATTGTGTTCAGTCAAATAATTATAGGTTATTAGACGTTTCACTGTACAATACGGAGATATATTTGGACGAGCACACAGTTTGAAGTCATATTGGACGAGCCGTTAGGCGAGTCCAATATGACTTCAAACTGTGTGCGAGTCCAAATATATTACGTATTGTACAGTTTTAACGTCTAATAAACTTTTTAATTTATATCCTCATTACCAAACCAGCTTTCCGTATTTTTATTTTCATTCATTGATTACGCACTTTATGACGTATCTCGTGTGACGTCATTTCTCTGACGGAACATACTAGTATAAGCAAGACTCTGCATTTTAGGGACAACAATAGGGAGGTGGTAGTGTTTAATAAATCTAGTAGCAAATTATACCATTTTGATAGCATTGAACGAATCCAAAAGGCAAAACGTATTTCGGATTGTGTGTTTGTCATGCATAATTGTTAACTTCGATAGGAATAAAACAACTCGCTCCGACAGGATTACGAATTCGTAAATTGTGTTTTGGCCTTTGGGTCAGAATGGTGAGCATGTGTACAAACGCTATCAACAAATACTGTGGTTTAAAATACATTTCGATAAATGGATGGAAGAACAGAAAATGGAAAATGGAAATGCATATCATTGTAACTTAGTTGTTATTAGGCTAGCATTGGATTAAAGTTGTCATTGAAGTTAATAAAATTGATTTTTTGTTTTGCTGTTGCATATTTGTTTTCAATTTCTAGCAATAACAATATCACTTGCTTTTGCATTTTTTTAAATTTCTAACAATAAAAATTTATTAAATATCACATTCTCGATTCGTTTTTTTATTTCCTCTCATATTTTTTATAGGAAAGTATTAAACAGAGACATACAAGCAAAATATCGCCTGCGTGAATCGATTATAGTACATTCGGATACTTTTTCTCGGTAACGGCTTTTATCGTTATAAAACAATTGCTTAGTGCACTTGTACTCAACTGTCCAATATGGAAAAAATACAGACTTTTTGGATCCAATACCGGAATATATTGGACGGTCACGTGGTACATATGAATAATGCCGATTGGATGAATTTATTGGATATAGAATAAACACATGTATAATGGTTATTAACAACTGTATTTGTATTTGGCAAATGCGTATTTAAATTATAACTTGTCTATTTTTTTCCACTGTCCTAATATAGTTAGGAATGTTTCATTAACTTAACCCACGGTGCACCAATGGTAAGTGTAACTGCTAACTGGTGCTATATTAAACGCTTTAAGTTTCAAAGCATAAATATAAGACAATCTTGTTTTGGGTTTTTCATTATAAAATTAAAAAATGAACTTTAGTTCTGTTTTTTTTTCCGAAAACACGTGCACGAATAAGTTAGTGTGAAATTTGTTTTATTTTATCATAGTTGTGTTTTTATCATCCATGTGTAATTTAATATCCTGAAACACTGTTCGGTGTAATTGTTTTAGATGAGTATGATATTACCAATCATTAATTAATTTTAAATACATATGCCGTATTAAACGCATACGTGTATACGTTACGAACAATAAGTTATTTTAGTGGTTTCATCATTGTATTTCATATGATTAGTATAAACTAACTTTCACAAACGAAGATTTCAAATTTGCTTTATTTGTATTTATTCAAGTTGAATAATTACAGGACGAAATGGTAAATCTTTTTCAGGTGTTTTGTTTAACCTTTGTTTTACACTTATGAAATATTTTTACTAATAAATGAACAGTTAATGGATTAATGAATAGTCATTTTCTAGTTTTTGTTTGTAAATTATCAAAGTTGATTTGCGTTACGTATTAATATTATTTTGTCATATTGGTTTATTTTCGCATGAAATCGGTTCGAGTAGGGTATTATATACTTCCACGATCGAGACTTATTTTCTAGATGGATGCTATTTTTTAGATGGATGCTATTTTCTAGATGGATGCTATTTTTTAGATGGATGCTATTTTCTAGATGGATGCTATTTTCTAGAGGGATGCTATTTTCTAGATGGATGCTATTTTCTAGATGATTTAATGTCAATTTTAATTTGCCCTCATTATAATTGATGAACTAAAAATAAATATAATCTACTTTCATTCGACCAGCAATGTGCACATCTAGCACAGTTGTTGGCTTGAAATTGGTAATGGTTTGCATAATTCAAGTCTGACGATGAACCAACGATAGAGGCTGTTTTGGCACATTGGGTAAACAATGAGACAAGATTGTTCCAAATTAAAGGGTTTTGTTAGGCGATGGTCGGTGCACAATTGGTATATGCTAGTCCAACAACCAACACAATGATAGCGTCGGGCAAATGGTGCACTAACGGCTAAACAACGAGTAAAATAACATTGGGTCAATGCCATATTTCAACGTTGGGCCAACGGAGCATACCTTGTTAAGCCAGCATTGGGCCAACTTAAGCTTTTTGTCTGGCTATAACGAAACAAGACTTGTCTGGCTATAACGAAACAAGACAAAGTAGCAAAATACAAAGAAACATAAATTATGATAATACTATTTATTGACACAATTTAAAGCGATAAAAAAGTTCATTACAAACATTGAAAGGACACTTCACAGATAATCGTGTTTTTTTTGTTCAATGTTTTGTAACATAATTCAAAAAAGCATTATGCATGTAAATTATAGGAATCCAATACAACCATACTTACAAGACATGTTGTCTATGACAAAGCGTACAATAACAATTTAAAGAATTATAAACTTAACTGTTTAACCTATTAAATCTGCGCTAAAAAATGTATCAGTCCTAGTAATAAATGCGACATCAATTTGATCCAGAAAACCCGTTATCGATTCCCCCACACGAATAAATGTTTTAGCATGTGAACCAGTCCTTTCAATTAAATAAATCACCATCTATACAAACAAGAGAAACATGATGACCCTGTTTCGTTCATCTGAAATAGTATTGTTATTCTAAGGTGATCTTAACTATGAATTTGTTTGAAATATTGACAGATTACAATAGGAAAAACTTATTGCCCGGGATTTGAATAAATTTGGTAGGAGACCAGTATTATGATTTTATATATTACCAAACCCCTTAGCCTTTTCGTTTTAGGGGTGAACATTTCAAAATCATTTATATGTTTTAAACGTTTGAATAATGTACATGTGTTGCAATTAAGGTCGCCAAGGGCTGAGTCCATTTTGATCCGAGGGCCATGATCTAAACAATCTTTCTAAGGAAAATCCTATGATGTAACATAACAAATACCAAACTTCTGGGCCTTATGGTTTAAGAGCAAATATTCATGCAATTTGACCCTAGGGGAATTGTTCGAACAAATTAGTAAAGGAAAACTTCACTTTGTAACATAGCAAATCTCATTGATCTTATTATTTTAGAAGATATTATATGTAGTACCATATATATATAAGGGAAACCAAGTTACCATTATACCAGGGCCAATGATGATCACAGGAGCATGATTTGAATACATTTGGTAGAAGACCACTATACGATGTTACACAACAAATACCAAGGCACTAGGTCTTGCGGTTTCAGAGAAGAATTTTTTTTTAATTTTAACTAAATACAAGTATGAAAAATAAGTGTATCTTGGGCGAGGAAATTGTGACCCAGGAGTCATGATTTGAATAATAGAGTCGGTAGAGGATCTCTTAATTCATAACAATTACCAAACCTATATTTATGGCGGGTTATGCGGATATTTGTTAAGGTTCCATTTTTTAACATCTATGTTAGCCCTGATAACAAATATATGAAGTGGATCTAAACGATTTGAGCAGTAAAAGAGTATTACACGAGGATCATTATGGAATGTGTTCATGTTTCGGAAAATAACGTTAATGAAAGGAGTTGATATAATCTAAACTTCACATATAGAAACATTCATGAACAACATTTTATGGTTATGGTAATCATGTTATACATCAATGAAAACAACCAATTTAAGCCAGAGTACACATATACAAACATATATATTGAATTTTTATCTTGAAAATAATGTCATGCCGTAATCAAAATATTTAATAAAAAACATATGGCAAATATACATACAAGCATACCGTTTTAAGGGAATAATTTTATACACAATGACAATTGTTGATTGAATTCACACAACAATTAAACACGCAAGCACAATTATTAGGGAAATCATGTTTGTCACAATGAACATAGTTAACTTTATTCGCAGACCAGAAATAGATATATATACATGTACAACTGTAAATCATGCTATGTCAAAATAAAATGAGTTATTTCAAGCCACAGTCACATTAACAAACATAAATGTATAGCTCCGGTTTAGGGAAATGGTTTTACCGCAATAAATAGTTTATTTAAGCCAAAATCAAAATATGCAAACATCCATGTACACATGTCCTCTTATACCATATTGAACAATTAAAAAAGCCATATACAAACACATATTTACACCTTTATAAGGAAATTATTGTAAACCACAATATAAACAATTATCTTAAGTGAATGTCCACATATGTGTGACAAGGGCGTGAAACAGGGAGACAACTTATCGCCGACGCTCTTCTCTGTCTTCGTGAATGACCTAGTAGCGGAAATAAACAACCTTGACCTTGGGGTCAAGATCGATGAAAGCTCTGTATCGATGTTACTATACGCCGATGATATAGCCCTTATCGCCAACTCGGAGGCCGATCTTCAGATTATGCTTAACCAAATGCATGACTGGTGTAAACGATGGAGGGTACTCATTAATACAGAAAAATCTAAAGTCGTGCATTTTAGAAAGGGGCGCTCACAACGAACAGATACTGAATTCAAAATTGGATTAAATGTGCTGGAAATTGTAGACAAATATAAGTATCTGGGTGTAGTTATGCACGAAAAGCGTGATTATAGTTTTCATTGTGAAATGCTCGCAAAAAGTGCCGGGAGAGCTCTCGGGTCTATTATAAATAAAATCCATAATATGAAACAAGCTGGCTTTAAAACCTATGAAAAGCTATACAATTCGTGTGTGATACCTATATCGGATTACTGTGCATCCATTTGGGGATTTAAACACTTTAAATCAGCAGAAAATGTTCACCACCGGGCAATACGGTACTTTTTAGGTGTACATAGATTTACGCCTATATTAGCGTTACTAGGTGAAATTGGGTGGTTACCGAGCATTTACCGTAGATGGCTTGCAATGATTAGGTTTTGGAATAGACTTGTAAAACTTGACGAATATAGATTAACCAAACGAGCATTTGAAAGGGATTACAGTTCATCAAATAACAATAACTGGTGTAGTGAATTTAAAACGGTCATGTCTAGTCTTAACCTTACGGATTATTATAACCGTAAACGCCCCATTCCAATAGATTTAGCTAAAGAAAGCATGACTCAGTTTTATTCAATAATTTGGTCTAGAGACTATGAACGTGTTTCAAAGTTAAGAACATATAGAACCTTCAAAACTGAATTTGTTTGTGAAGAATATCTGACACTGAACTTAAAAAGAAATGAACGCGCCTTATTTGCGCAATTCAGAACCGGAATTCTACCACTTAGGGTCGAAACCGGAAGGTATGTGGGTGAAGCCCCCGAGCAAAGACGGTGTAAGCTGTGTCACAGTGGACTGGTCGAAGATGAAACTCATTTTCTTGTTGAATGTGCTCTTTATGAAAACACAAGATCAGTTATATTTGGGAACATTTTGAACTCTGAAGAATATGCTACCTGTCAATCAAATAAAGATAAATTAGTTCTCTTGGTTAAATGTCATCCAAGAAAGTGTGCGAAATTTGTTGTAAATGCTTTTTATATCAGAAGCAGTATTTTATATAAGTAACAATATATGTTGTATGATGTTGTGTCAGTTAAAACTTTAAAATAATATAATTATGTAAATGGGCTTCTAAGTATCAACTACGAAGTACACATTTTTCAGGCATATGTCTTCTTACTTATGATAAAATTATACACATCATATTATCATTGAACTCTTGTTATGTTCTTATACATATATTATATAGAAGATGCTAACTTATTCATTGAACTAAGTATGTTGCTCAAATATTTTATTGTCTATTTGTATAATAATGATCACGTTATATTTTACACTGTTGTTAAGGTGACTTATAGGCCTATTAGGCCGGGTGTTCTTGTATGCATTGTATATATGTCTGTTAATCTCCTGTACGTAAACACATGTCACTATAATAAAAGATTATCTTATCTATACAGACCAAACATTCAGTTAAATTTGTCTACGGAAATCATGTTATACAAAATGAAATTACTTCATTAAATCCACAGTCCAGATATACATACACGCACACCTGTTTATATTTTTTTTTCTCTAAATGAAACAGTTAATAAAATCTACAGTTCAGATGTACACATAACTACACTTGTTGAGGAAACTATTTTATACCGAACTGAAATCAGTTTATTTAAGGAAAACTACATACGTTATAATTCAATGCATTGCAAACAAGCATTAGTTCCTTTCAAAGTTATTAGCGTTTTTACTGTTCTTAGCTTATCTGAGCCAAAGGTGCTGACTTTCTATCTACTTAATTTCTTCAATTATTTCCTTTTTAACAAACATAGATAGATCTAGTCCGAAGTCGAAACCTCATTTTTAAATTTGCTTATATTTTTTTTAACTGTTAATGCCTGCTAACTTACTCATAACATGCAATGTCAACGACATTTTCAAATTAACACGTAATAAACAGCAATTTATATAAACACTTTCACGCTGAAATGTATCCGTGATTAATGACGATGTATCATTAAGAAAACACAACAGCAACAACAAACAAAAGCGAAATTCAATTAGCATTTGACATCACTACAATATCGTTATCAAAAGTAATCATGCCTATAGCGGCACTTCTCGTACAAACCATTCATTACTACCACTACTTTTTTTCACGCGCCCTAACAGTGTCCCGGAACATCTTTTTGTTATAAAACAAAATACATGTTCACTGCAAAAGTAACTGTTTTACCGATATGTATTGTTATAAGCTTTAATTTTATTTTAGAAAATACATAACTGCACTGTTCGTTCATATGTTTTAGGGCCATCGGAAACACAACTTGTTTTTAAACGTATCGTTATATTTTGATATATCATTCTGACAAGTGATTTTAGGGCTTTATACTCAGGTGAGCAGCCTAGATGATTGAAACCTGATGCCTTTGTTTAATAAATACAATATATGATGATGTTTATGAACGAACAAGATGTGCCAATTTAGTCCATATGCATCGCTATTGATCGCATTAAGAACCAATACAATAGTGAATAACAAAAGCTAATATGTAGTCACATAGGGAACAACAACAGACAAGCAAACAAACAAACAAACACACTTAGCAATCGATGTTACACTTACGTATAATTAATGTTTTGGTGTTAAATACATTTACACTTGTTTCGCTTTCTTGCCAATGAACTAACATTGAAACCTATGAGATGATACAATCACGAAAACTGATCATGCTTAAAGGTATCTGTTGCATTGAAAATTCAAGTTTGAAATGGGTTTTTTTCTACAAAGGCAAGCCACTTCTTACCCATTTGCGTTAAACAAAGAATGAAATTGTTGTCGATAATTCTTCAATAATTATGTCAGAACGTAATGTTTTAAGAATGTTTTTCAAGAAATAAGGAAATTGTTTAATGAAATGCACGTGATAAAACGCGCTCTATCATAATCGCTACAAATAACCATTTCTGTATAATATATTAAACAAAAATATACTTGTGTTATGGTACAATATAAAATTATAGTAAAATATAACCTAAATGTTATTACACTTGTCATGTTCAGCCTTGTTTACTGCCTTATTTCATTCACTTTAGTCTCGATGAAAAGTATATGTTTGATTTGTATGAATGCATAAGGAGCCATTCACTCGAATCGACGCCATATCGTTGTATTATGATCAGATGCGGCATTTATTCGTGCTGATTAAAGCACGTTGCATACAGAGGGACGGAGTGAATGCATATATAGTTCTCGTACAATAACTACACAAATACATGCGTTGACAAAACAATAGTTTTAAAATCGAGCATTACATTTTCATCGAGATTCCTTCGGTAAGTGCATACATAAATACTTTACTTGGAATGACAACTATTATGAATATCTGAGTATCAATTTGTGTTTGCTTCTATGTGGCCATTGAAATTGTCACACAACATATACCACACTTTACAACTTGTTTTCAGATTGCCTTGCTTGAAAAGTTGTTTAAAAAATGACAGACAAGTTAATACACATCTATGAAAATATAATCAGATATGTAGTTCACATATTACAAAATGTTTTACTAATTGGGAGCATCCGACATCCGACCATCTCCATTCTTGAAGTTTTCCAAAGATAACACACTTCTCTGTTTCGATGTTTGGTTGGCCTTTATCCCAATATGTGTAAGACAATTCTGTTTTATCATGTTCATGTTTCCTATAGGTGCGATTTCCTGCGTCGTTTTCTATTCCTAACCAGACAGAATAATCCTCACCTGCAAGAATATGCATGTATAAAAATATACACAATTAAAGATTTTAAACACTATGGTTTGCGATTATTTCATTAATCGCTATATTCATATATATATTCAGTGCATACTTGGAGCTTTCCATGCTATCATATGCAACAATTCACTGCATATAACTTATATGTACCGCATACTCTGCTGAGGAGAGAGAGAGAGAGAGAGAGAGAGAGAGAGAGACAGAGAGAGAGAGAGAGAGGAGAGAGAGAGAGAGAGAGAGAGAGAGAGAGATAGAGAGAGAGAGAGAGAGATACGAGAGAGAGGATATAGAGATGGAGTAGAGCCTCGACTAGCTCACGTCTAGATAGCACTCTCTCTAAATGCATAATTCTCGAAAGAGAGATCTAGATGGAGATGAGTGGGTAGAGATAGGAGATAGAGAGAAGGAGATAGTAGAGAGACATAGAAGAGACCAGAGAAAGAGACAGAGACAGAGACAGAGACGGAGACGGAGCGGAGGAGGAGAGAGAGAGAGAGGGTTTAAACAACGTGGGTCGTCTTATTTTCAATGATTACATTTTGACATATGATTGGTGTGTATCTTATGTCACCATAATCATACAATACCATAGAAAGCTTACGTCTGATATTCACAAATAATAATTGCACAACCGGTCGATGCGCTGTTATATCATTTGATTTTGGTAATCCTGCACATGGGTTCAATACATACTAAGTTTATGAAAACCCAAAACAACATTTACATAAAATTAACTCAAACGTATAAGACCGATAACGAGGTTATAATTCTTATTTCGTTAATATAATGCTTTGTTGGAGGATATCATTTGTCTTATCCATGAAGTATATTGAACGTATATAAATTGATACCACAATTACCTGTTGCAAAAGGGCGTAACTCGCTCACAGTCCAATTTTGTTCATTCTCGTCATCGATTATGATCACATGACCTCCGCATATCTTGCAAATATCCTATTTAAAAATATATAAAATTATTAAGGAATACTACAATAAATGTAAAAGCGTTATATGATTTGATCATGTTCGAGTATATATTCATCATTCATAGTAGGCTAGGCTAGTGACATAAATTAACCATATGAGTTCAGCTGATGACAGTAACCCACTAAATCTACCGAAATGGTTTCAATTTTACTAGTTAAAGATACAATAACAAACCGACGGTAGTCATAGGAAACACTGAAAAATGCTTTTTGAGTTCACGAGTAACAGGGATATGTTTCCGAGCTTAGGTATATTAGGTATATTTATTGCTAAAGAAACTCATAAAGTCTAAATTACTGACAAAATTGCTTCGTATATTTATATGAGGCGAAGGTGTGCTAGAAGTTTCGAATTTTCACTATAAATCAGCTACTATGTTTATTGACTATTATTATCCAAAAGGTTCTTAATCCATTCCAGCTGACGGATTATCGTTCTATAGATATTTCAAAGACAATTGTCAGGTTATTAAACTCAAAATCTTGCTTTAAAAAAAATGCACTTTAAGTTTCTTTCAAAAATACGAATTGATGAAAGGCACGTTCCAAACTTTATCTTCTTTTCTTAAAAATAAATTATATATAAACAAATGCGTGATCTTTATTTGAAGAGTTAAGTTCGGAACTTACTTCAGCATTCGTAATTGTTTCTTTTTGAGAATGGAACAGGTACTGGGAATTGTTCCACTTCGAAGTCTTTTGTACTTTATTCTGTGGTTTATTACACTGAGCTGGAACAAATATAAATCAGCAACACACGATTCGAGTGTAGCACAAACACGCATACATATCAAATATTACATAACATGCTATTTGTTTATTGAATGGGGTGGCGTAGTGCATTAATGTTCGCCTAGCTATCGGGAGGTCCCCCGAGACGCTCCATATTGAGTTAGAGTACGTAGAACACACAGTAAAGAGTATCGACGCAAACGTGCTTAAATACACAGGTTTAAGCTAAACTAAATTAGACAAAAAACAATCACATGTTTTTATTTAAAGAAGGCAACCAGGAATCGACGCTGCATACATTAGAAAACTTTCTTACGAAAACTTTCCAATAAAGAAAAATAACTAAGATTTTAAAAGTGTTAAAGGCGACAAACAAGTGAAACGTACGTTATAAACTTTATATGAAATTAGTTGCCCCATTAGTCGATGATAGAGGGACTTTGTACATCCCTAATAAAAAGACATTTGTAAAATATTATAGGCTTTCAAAATATTTAAACATACACTTAGACTGGTTCCATTACTTTACTTCAATAGTTCAATTTCTAAGGCCACAGTTGCATTCTTATTTTTTATTGTATTAGTTGTGTTTTTGTGTGGTGTGCCCGAGAACATTTGTTTTGAGGCGCATTATATGTCAATTTGATTATCGCTTTATATAAGAATCCATATGCTTTAATAAGTTTTCTCCGCTGGTGATGCAGACGAAGTTGTACTGTGCATATATGTTTATATGTTTTCATACCAGGTACACATATCGTCATTGCTGACCAAGTGCCGTTATCACAAACGCTTGTCTTATCGCTACTGTTAAGCAGCTGGTATCCATTTTGTTCGACACATGTCAGATTTCGTGTAGACCCGACTTTTAACGAATCACCTTCAACGGTTCCATTCTTTGGAGTGATAAATGACGGACAGTCTGCAAATACAGATTCTTTTATGTCTTCAAGATTTATACATTATTTCATTTAAATATTCAATATTACTTAAACATTGGTATTGGGTAAAACAATAATATTATTGATAATAAACAATTTTACTTCAAAATCGCGAAAACCAATTGTATCACACCTTTGATCAGAAGTTTCAACCACATAACATATCTGAACAATACTGTCAACTACATGAAACATCTTAATAGCACTATCAACTTTATATCGCATCGGAACAGTTATGTAAACTACACGATACACCTGAACAGTTATGTAAACTACATAACACATCTGAATAGAATTGTGAACTGCATAACCCATCTGAACAGCAGTGTCAACTACATGACCAAACTGAACAGACCTATCAACTACATGGCCCATCCGAACAGCAATGTCAACTCCATGACTCATCTGAAGAGCACTATCCACTCATTCAACATCTGAACAGGCCTAGCAACTACAAGACACATTTGACCAGATATAACAACTACACGACACATCGCACAGCACTGTCCACTACAGCCAATAACATGACACATCTGAACAACAATGTCGATTGCATGACATATCTGAACAGCAGTGTCAACTAAATGACAAATCTGAACAACACTGTCAAAAACATGATTCTTCTGAACAACACTGTTAACTACATGATACATCTACACTGGATTGTCAACTACATGACACATCTTAACAACACTATCAACTACATGACACATCTGAACAGCAGTGTCAACTACATGACACACCTGAACAGAGTGTCAACAACATGACACATCTGAACAGTAATGTCAACTACATGATACATCTGAACAACACTGTCAACTACATGATGCATCTACACTAGACTGTCAACTACATGACACATCTGCACTGGACTGTCAACTAAATGACACATCTGCACTGGACTGGCAACTGCATGACACATCTTAACAACACTATCAACTACATGACACATCTGAACAGCAGTTTTAACTACATGACACATCTGAACAACACTGTCAACTACATGGCACATCTGGACAGCAGTGTCAACTACATGACACATCTGAACAACACTGTCAACTACATGACACATCTGAACAACACTTTCAACTACATGACACATCTGCACTGGACTGTCAACTACATGACACATCTGAACAACACTATCAACTACATGACACATCTGAACAACACTATCAACTACATGACACATCTGACAAGCACAATCAACTACATGACACATCTGAACAGCACGGTTAACTACATGACACATCTGAACAGCACTGTAAACTACATGACACATCTGAACAACACTATCAACTAAAATACACATCTGAACAACACTGTCAACTACATGACAGATCTGATCAACACTGTCAAGTACATGACACATCTGAAAAACACTGTCAACTACATGACACATCTGAACAACACTGTCAACTACATGACACATCTGAACAGCACTGTCAACTACATGACACATCTGGACAACACTATCAACTTCATGACATATCTTAACATCAATGAAAACTACATGACACATCTAAACAACACTGTCAACTACATGACACTTCTGTACATTACTGTCAATTACATGACACATCTGAACAACACTGTCAACTACATGACACATCTGAACAACACTGTCAACTACATGACATATCTGAACAGCACTATCAACTGCATAATACATCTAAACTACACTGTCAACTACATGACATATCTGAACAGCACTGTCAATTAAATGACACATCTGAACTACACTGTCAACTACATGACACATCTGAACTCCATTGTCAACTACATGACGCTTCTGAACTTCACTGTCAACTACATAACACATCTGAACTTCACTGTCAACTACATGACACATCTAAACAGCATTGTCAGCTGCATGACACATCTGAACAATACTGTCAACTTAATGACACCTCTGTACAGGACTGTTTACTAAATGGCACATTTGAACAGCACTTTCATCAACATGACATATCTTAACATCACTTTCATCTACATGACATATATCTCAACAGCACTGTTAACTACATGACTCATTTGAACAACAATGTCAACCACATGACACATCCGCACAGAACTATCAACTACATGACACATCTGAACTGCACTGTCAACCACATTGCATGTCTGAATAAATAATTTGATCATATCATATATTTTGTCACACATCAATTTATCACTAGACGTTTTATAAATGGCTAATGTATAACTTGAATATGACAGCAAGACACTCACTTCGTAAGGTCTCAACTTGAGGTCTTTTCACTCTTCATATATGAGTCCTATCTATGAAGTGTAAGGTTGTTACTAGTTACTTATTCCAACAGGGAATAAGGAACAGTTCGTTACTCATTAATCAAGCTAAACATATTTGGGATAAGAGATTTAAGTAAAATAAATACATTCAATGTTAGTTAAAATAAAACCCAAATATAATACAATTCATTGATAAATAAACGCACAAGCAATAAGGAGCAAGTTCTATATTACTTAGTCAAACCAAATTCGCAACTGTTTCTTTATAACTTAAAGGGGCCTTTTCACAGATTGTGGCATATTTTGAAGTTTGTCATTAAATGCTTTATATTGATAAATGTAAACATTGGATTTTAAAAGCTCCAGTAAAAAATCAAGAATAAAATTAAAACAAGGAAAAAAAATAGCCTGTACCAGTGACCCCGGAGTCCTGGAGTTACTCTGAAGTAAAAACGCATTAGCCCTCTCGGCTATTCCGCCGCGTATATTCAAATTAGGTATTTTATACTTTATATAAGCAATCTTCGTAGTTTCGATAATTTAAACGACAACAACAAAACTCTCCAAATTATTCAATCGTTTCGCGTTGCAACGCTTTATAAATTTTAGGTTTTCAAATCGTCAAAAGATACATATAATGGCTTTATTGGACTATGGTAAATGTTCAGTAATACTGTTTCCTCACAAATATCATAACTAAAACGAAAATTTGCGAATCTGAAACAACTTTTTTCAATTTTGTCAATTTACCAAACCGTGAAAAGACCCCTTTAACAATCTAACAGTGCTCCATCAATATGAACGATACCGCTATTTGACAAGTAAAATTGTATATTGATTATTGATGAAGCTTCTTCTTCGTGCTACGCGATTTGACAGCCACCAAATAGGAGCTTGAGAATAACAAAATTAAATAGAAATATGCAAGAATATTTATGTCATAAATACGTGTACAATATATGTATGCGTTTTAAGTTTGGTCGATGTGAAGTTAACATTTATGGCAAGCGGTTCGACGCATAATCCCAAGAAACTAGGTTTCTCATGAGAATCTAGGTTCTCAGAACGAGAACCTAGGTTCTCGCTTGAAGATTTCACATGGCTTCAAGAACCTTAGTTTTCAAATGAGAACCTAGGTTTTCATGAGAACCAAGGTTCTCATGAGAAACTAGTTTTCTCATGAGAACCTATGTTCTCATTTGAAAACCTAGGTTCTCATGAGAAGCTAGGTTCTCAGAATGAGAATCTAGGTTCTCATAAAAAACCTAGTTTCTTGGGATTATGCGTCGAACTGCTTGCCATATCCGTCAGGATTACGTGTCTTTAATACTAAATCCATGGTTTTCATTTGGGCTATGGTTCTCATGAGAACCTATGTTCTCATGAGAACCTAGGTTTCCAGAATTACGCGTCGGACGGCGTAAACTTGCTCGTTTGGACTACGGGACACATATTATTCAGTGCGCAGGATCAATGGGGTTCACATATGATTACGCACGGGCTGGACAGAATGAAAACACGCCGTTAAGAACTTAATTTTTGCATATCTCAAGTTATTAAAATATGTTTGCATTTTTTACTACATGACACATCTGAACATCACCGTCAACTACATGACACATCTAAACAGCACTACAAACTACATAATATATCTGAACAGCAATGTTTACTACATGACACATTTGAACAGCACAGCCAAAAACATGACATATCTGAATAGCACTGGTAACTACATGAACCATCTTAACATCACTGTCAACTACATTACATATTTGAAAAGCACTGTCAACAACATGACATATCTGAAAAGAACTATCAATTACATGATACCTCTGAACAGCACGGTCAACTTCATGACACATCTGAACAGCACTTTCAACAACAAGACACATCTGAACACCATCTTCAACCACATGATACTTATGAAAAACACTGTCAACTGCATGACACATCTGGAAAGACCTGTCATTTACATGAGACTTCTGAACATCACTGTCATCTAAAGAACACATCTTAACAGCAATGTCAACTACATAACACATCTTAATAGCACTGTCAACTACACGAAACATCTGAATTTCAGTGTCACTTACATGAAACATTTGAATATCAGTGTCAACTACATGTCATATCTGAACAGCACTATCAATTACATGACACATCTGAACCGCACTATCAACTATATGACACATCTGAACAGCAATTTTCACTACATGAAACATCTGAAAAACACTGTCAACTAGATGACACATCTGAACAGCACTGTCAACTAAAAGACAGATCTGAATAGCAGTGTCAACTACATGAAACCTCTGAGTATCAGTGTCAATTAGATGTCACATCTTAACAGCAATATCAACTACATGACACATTTGTACAGCACTTTCAACTATATGACACATCTGAACAGGACTGTTTACTAAATGACATATCTGAACAGCACCGTCAACTACATGATACATTTGAACAGCGCCGTCAACCACATGACACTTCTGAATAGCAATGTCAACTACATGACATATATAAAAGGAACTGTCAATTACATGAAATATTTATACAGCACTATGAATTGCATGACACATCTGAATAGCACTATCAACTATATATCACATTCGAACAACAGTATCAACTACCAGACACATCAGAACATCACTATCAACTACATGACACATTTAAAAAGAACGTGCAACTGCATAACACATCTGAACATGGCTGTAAACTACATGAAACATTTGAAATCTCCGTCAACTACAGCTCCTTCAAGCAGATTCATGTCAACCTGGGGTGACTTCAAGCCGACTGGGTGACTAGAATCGGCTTGAAGTCATCCCAGGGTGACAAAAATCGGCTTCTAGTCACCCATGGGTGACTTCAAGCCATTTCAGGTCGACAATGACCCAATCAGCATAGCGCATTGGGTCATTGTCGACCTGAAATGGCTTGAAGTCACCCGGGGGTGATAATAAGCCAATTCTTGTCACCCTTGGGTGACTTCAAGCCGATTCATGTCATCCGGGGATGACTTCTAGCCGACTGGGTGACTAGAATCGGCTTGAAGTCACCCCAGGGTGACATGAATCGGTTTCTAGTCACCCCAGTGTGACTTCAAGCCATTTCAGGTTGACAATGACCCAATGAGCTCAACTACAAGACACTTCTGAACTTAACTGTCAACTACATGACACATCTGAACTTCACTGTCAACTACATGACACGTCTGAACTTCACTGTCAACTATATGACACGTCTGATCTTCACTGTCAACTGCATGACACATATGAACCTCACGATCAACTACATGGCATATCTGAACGGCACTTTCAACCACATGACACATATGAATAGCACTGTCAACTATATGACACATCTGAACAGAACTGTCAACTACATGACACATTTGAACAATGCTTCAAACTACATGACACATCTTAACATCACTATCAACTACATGACATATCTGAGCAGCACTGTTAACTATATGACTTATTTGAACAGCAATGTCATCCATATGACACATCCGAACAGGACTATCACATACATGACCCATCTGAAAAGCACTGTCAACTACATGACACATCTGTATACAATATTTGACCATATCATATATTTTGTCGCACATCAATTTATTACTAGACGTTTTATAAATGGCTAATAGATAACTTGAATATGAAAGCAAGACACTCACTATGTAAGGTCTCAACTTGTGGTCTAATTACTCTTCATATATTAGTCCTATCTATGAAGTGTAAGTTTGTTCCTAGTTACTTATGCGAACAGGGAATAAGAAACAGTGTGTCACTCATTAACCAAATAAACACATGTGGTATAAGATATTTAAGTAAAATAAATAAAACCAATGTTAATTAAAATAAAAACCCAAATATAATTTAATTCATTAATTAATTAACGAATAAGCAATAATGAGCAAGTTGCATATTCCTTAGTCACACCAAATTCGCAACTGCTGCTTTATAACGTAACAATCTAACAGTGCTCCATCAATTTGAAAGATACCGCTATTTGACAAGTTGAATTGTATATTGATTATTGTTAAGGCTTCTTCTTCGCGTTACTCGATTTGACAGCAACCTTAAGGGAGCTGGAGTATAACAAAATTAAATAGAACTATGCAAGAGTGTATTTGTTTACAAATACGTGTACAATAAATGTATAAATGTATGTGTTTAAAGTTTGGTCGATGTGAAGTTAATATTCAAAGCAAAAAATGCCAGTTCGGTTTGAACAAGAAATAATTTCAAGTGCGATGAAGAAACCCACAAAATAAGCAAATTAATTTAAATTGCATGTCAAGCAACTGGAATGCATTTAATTTACATATAATGTTAACTTTATTTTAATCAATATTAACTTATAATTGTAAAAAATACCGTATTTTAGAACTTTTCTTTTCTCGTCAATCGCGGTTGACGGTCTCTTTAACAGTTACATAATACGTAAATTAAATGCATTCCAGTTGCTTGACATGCAATTTAAATTAATTTGCTTATTTTGTGTTGGGTTTGTTTGTATTTACTTAGGGATAGTATGAACATGTTTCTCAAACAGCTTGGGGCCTTTTCACCTTTTGGTGAATTGACACAAAAAAGTTTCAGATTCGCAAATTTTCATTGTAATTATTAGTTATGATATTTGTGAGGAAACATTAATACTGAACATATTCCATGCTCTAAATTATCCATTATATGCATTTATTGGCGATTTAAAATCCTGAAAATTATAAAGCGTTGCAACGCGAAACGTTTAAATAATGTGGAGAGTTCGGTTTTTGTCGTTATATTTTGTGAAGTACAAAATATACCACTCATCTTATGAGCACGGATGGCCGAGTGGTCAAATCGATAGACTTTTACTCCAGGGGTCAGGGATTCGAGCACAGTTAAGGGGTACTTTTGTTCTTTGTTTATTGTTTTACTGGAGCTTTTTAGATCCCATATTTACATTAATCAATATATTATAGCATTTAATTACAAACATCAATACATGCCAAAATCAGTGAAAAGGTCCCTTAAAGCTTGAATAAGGAATTATAAACTGTTCCTTATTCCTTATTGTAGGAACAGAGAAAACAGTGAGGCTACATTTCCTATCTTTGTGTTTAAATTAATCCGTAGAGATGAATTAACATGATGCTGCAGTTGTCTCTAGTTGTTCCCATTAAACACGTGTTAAATCTGTGTTCGCAAAAAGGTAGCTCTCGTGTCAGTTATATCTATGTTTTAATTACATGCATGCATATGCTTAATATTTTAATAACAATATAATATTTAAGTTGTAAATACTTAAAAAAAAAGATTATGAAATTAACATTAAGATAATCGTTGGTAAAAGTGCTGTAATGTACGTAGCTATACTGATAAAATTGTGATTAAAGTTAAATATTGAACATAAAGAAAAAACTAAAATTTCATATCTGCTACCTTTAACACATTCCGTTATTTTCGTCCATTGGCCATTTGCACATTTGCTAACTACGTTTGTGGTGTTACGGGGGCTGTAGCCTGTGCTGCAATTCAACGTTCTAGTGGCATTTTCATAGAGAGAAGAGTTGCCGATCATCTCCCCGTGTGTCGGGTTGTCATACGGAGGACACACTTTAAATGAACGGTTTCCAAATACAGAATATACAAATAATTGTTTTTATAGGGAGGGTGGGGGCAAGCAGATATGTGTACGTGTTTAGCCTTTTTGAGCCTTGATTGAAATATGTTTTAATATAAAAGAAACTCTTGTCAGAAAGTTCTTACAATACAAAGTTCATGTACGTTGTGTTTTCGGGATCAGAAAAGTACAAAAAGGAACAACAATAAAATAAAATAATGATAGCGGATAAGAATAATTTTTATGCAATAATGTTTGGTAATGCTCGTGGTCATGTTTATGTTCCGATGTCGCTGTTATGAAGAAGCCTTGGTTTCATTTTATGAAATGTGGAATTTGTTAATATGGTATACATTTGCATAATTTAAGACAATTATGTGTACACGCCAACACCGTTATTTCGAACACCGATAATCCGAAGTCACCGTTAGTTCGAAGTATTTTTCGGGTCCCGATTTCGGTTCTTCTTTGTTTAATGTAAATTTCATTGTTAATCCGAATTTCGTTAAACCGAAGAAATCGTTAATTCGAAGTGATTCTGTCGGTCCCAACACTTTAATTTGCACCTAATTATCAATCTTTAATCCGAAGTCAAAACTGCAAAACACTGAGCGTAATTTCACACCTTTGTCGTCTGAGCGTGGCCCGTCAACAGCCGATAATTACACCTTTGTCGTATGCGCGTAGCGTGTAAATTTCATAATTTGTGCTATTCTAATATTTTATATGTTCTGTAATTAGAGGACGATAAAAAAGAGAAAAAGAATCGTTTTATTCCTCCGTTTGTTATAAGTAGAAATCTATTGCTCTCTGACTAGTTAACGTTTTTAAATAAAACAATTATTAATAGTATCGTGTAACCGAACCATGCGAATTCCACAACGTTTTAGTTTTAAAGAATCAATCAAAAAAGTCTTCTGTCAAATGTTTATTTTGAATTATCGTTAATCCGAAGTTTTTTAAACGGTCCCGACGACTTCGAAATAACGGTGTTGGAGTGTATTTATATAAGCGCATCTAATTTTGAATGTACACACATGCATATTTGTAGTTTAACTTATCATATTAATTAAAAACATATTCATTTATACATGAACTTTCAATTAAAACGATTGCGATACAAATCGAAAATTAATGATAAATAATATTTAAACATGTGATTACATGACATAATAAGCCGCTCGATCACTCAGAAACTGTCTGAGCATATATTGCTTATATGTTCATACCATATACACATATCGTCATTGCTGACCAAGTGCCGTTAATACAGACGCTTGGCGTGCTATCATTTAGCAGTTTGTAACCGTCTTTGCATTCCAGAGCTCGTGTGGACCCGTTTACACAGTCTGCAAATAAATATTGCTTTATTTCTTTTAAATTTATACATGATTTCATGGTAATATACAATAACACATCTGAACAGTTTTGTAAACTATATGACACATCTAAATAGCAATGTGAACTGCATAAAATTTCTGAACAGTATAGTCAAGTACATGACACATCTGAACAGCGCTATCAACTACATGACACATCTGAACAACACTGTCAACTACATGACACTTCTGAAGTGCAGTATCCACTACATGGCGCATCTGAACAGCACTGTCAACTACACGACACATCTGGACAGCACTGTCAACTGCATGACACTTCTGAACAGCACTGTCAACTACATGACAAATCTGAACAAAACTGTCAACTGCATGACACATCTGAGCAGCGCTGTTAAGTAGATGACACACATGAACAGCACTATCAGCTGCATAACACTTCTGAACAGCACTCTCAACTACATGATACATACGACCAGCACGGTCAACTACATGAAACATCTCAACAGCACTATCACCTACATAACATATGTGAACAGCAGTGTAAACTACATAATACATCTGAATAGCAGTGTCAACTTAATGACACATCCTAAAAGCACTTTCAACTGCATGATGCATCTGATTAGCAGTGTCAACTGCATGACATATCTAAACATAATTTAAAACTCCATGACACATCTCAACTACACTGTCAACTACATGAGACATCTAAACAGCACTGTCAACTACATTACCCAGCTGAACATCACTGTCAACTACAACTCACATCTAAACTACAGTGTCACTTACATAACACATCTGAACAGCAGTGTCAACGAAATGACACATTTGAACAACACTGTCAACTACATGACACATTTAACAGCACTATCAACTATATGACACATCTGAACTTTACTGTCAACTCTATGACAAATCTGAACAGCAGTGTCAGCCGCACGACTCGTCTGAACAACACTGTCAACTACATGATACATCTGAACAGCACTGTCAACGAAATGTCACATCTGAACAGCACTGTCAACGAAATGACACATCTGAACAGCAGTGTCCACTACATGAACAAACTGAACAGCACTATCAACTACATAACACATCTGACCAGCACTATCAACTACATAACACATCTGACCAGCACTGTCCACTACCTGAAACATCTGAACAGCACTGTCCACTACAGGACTAAACTGAACATACCAAGCAACTACATGGCACATTTGAACAGACCTAACAACTACAAAAGTCATCTGAACAGCACTGTTAAACTACACAACACATCAGAACAGCACTGTCACATACATGACACATCTGAACAGAACTGTCATATACATGTCACATCTGAAAAGCAATGTCAACTTCATATGAACAGCACTGTCAACTACATGGCACATCTGAACAGCATTATCAACCACATGATACATCTGAACAACAGGTTCAACTACATAACACATCTGAACAGCAGTGTCAAGTAAATGACACATTTGAACAACACTGTCATCTACATGACTTATTTGAACAGCACTATCACTTGCATGACACATCTGAACTTTAGTGTCAACTGCATGATACATCTGAACAGCTCTGTCAATAACATCACACATCTTAACAGCACTTTCAACCACATGACATATCTAAAAAGCGCTGTCAACTGCATGATACATCTGAACAGCACTGTCAAGGACAGGACACATCTGAACAGCAATGTGAACTGCATGGCACTTCTGAACAGCACTCTCAACTACATCTGAACAGCACTCTAAACTACATGACACATCTGAACAGCACCGTCAAATATATGACACATCTTAACAGCAGTGTCAACAACAAGACACATCTTAATAGCAGTGTCAACTACATGACACATCTGAACATAACTAGCAAGTACATGACACATCTGAAAAGCACCGTCAAACATTGCACATCTAAAATGCACTGTCAACTAAATATCACATCTGAACAGTAATGTAAACTACATTAAACATTTGAACAGCAGTAAAAACTACATGAAACATCTGAGCAGCACTGTCAACTACGTGGCACATCTGCACAGCAGTGTACACTACATGATATATCTGAATAGCAGAGTCAACTTAATGACACATCTTAAAAGCACTATCAACTGCATGATACATGATACATCTGATTAGCAGTGTCAACTACATGACACATCTAAACATAATTGTCAAGTCCATGACACATCTGAACAACACTGTCAACTACCTGACACATCTGAACAGCACTGTCATCTACATTACACAGCTGAACTTCACTGTCAACTACATCACACATCTGAACAACAGTAAATACTTAAAAAAAAATTGGCCTTAACGTTACAACGATTGTTGGTGAGGTTTCGGTTATTTACTTGGCTATGCTGATGACATTGTAATAAAAGTAATTAAAACATTGTACAAATTAATAATAATAAAAAATCATTTCTATTACCTCTAACACATTCCGTTATTCTTGTCCATTGGCCATTCGCACATTTGCTTACTACGTTTGCGGTGTTAGAGGGGCTGTAGCCTGGGCTGCATTTCAACGTTCTCGTGGCATTTTCATAGAGAGAAGAGTTGCCGATCATCTCCCCGTGTGTCGGGATGTCATACGGAGGACACACTTTAAACGAACGGTTTCCAAATACAGAATATACAAATAATTGTTTTTATAGGGAGGGGGGGCAAGCAGATATGTGTACGTGTTTAGCCTTTTTGAGCCTATATTAAATACTGATTTAATTTAAAAGAAACTCTTGTCAGAATGTAATAACAATACAATGTTCATGTACGCTGTGTTTTCTGGATCAGAAAAGTACAAAAAGGAACAACAATAGAATAAAATAATGAAAGCGGATTAGAATAATGTGTATGCAATAATGTTCGGTAATGTTCGCGGTCATGTTTATGTTTCGTTGTCTCTGTTTTGAAGAAGCTTTGGTTTCATTTTATAAAATGTGGAATTTGTTAATATGCTATATATTTGCATTATTTAAGACAATTATATGTATGTATATAAGCGTATATAATTAGGAGTTTTTAAACATGTATATTTGTATTTTCAAATATCATATTGAAATAAAACATATTCGTTTATACATGAACTTTTAATTCAAATGATTGCGATTCAAATCGGAAATTAATGATTAATGATATTTAAATATGTGATTACATGAAATAGTAAGCCAAGCGATGACTCATAAACTGACTGTGAACTGACCTTGAACGCAAGATGTGAAGTTCGTCCAACGCCCATCCGCACAATAACTTGTCACGTTGTTAGGGTCAAGCGGACGGTAACCATGGTTACATAGCAGCCTGCGCTTATGTCCTATCACGTGCGTGTTTCCGAGGATCTTTCCGTTTGAGTCCGGCTTATCAAATGGTGGGCAAGCTGAGACAAATACGTTAATGTTGAACTGAATAAGCATAAATTATGAGCATTTTAAACGCACAAACTAATGTCATCACATAGGGCGATTCGTATGATGTACTTAATTTAAACTGATTTTTGTAAACGGTTATGACGTTGATATCACTGAAAATCATTATTTTTGACAAATAAAACATATTATAATTATATTCCGAAATCAAATCGCACTAAATAAGCATGGACATACGTATATGCTTCCGACGAGCCTTAACTTAACGCATATAAAAAATATTAACAACAGGCTACGAATTCAATTTGACTGTACAGCTGTTTGGTTTTGATTGGTTAAATGAAAGTAAAGATAACTGTACATTTTCATGTTTTATCATACTTATGGACTTCCTACTTGAAGACTTTTTATTTTTTATTGATCAGATCAAGATCGTTTCTATAACACAATACGAATAATGCTGCGTTTACACCATGTTCCCGGCGACCACGGCAATCACGTTTCGGGCCACCATGGAGGAAACGGGATGAACGTTAGGCAACGTACGGGAACGGAATAGCCAAACGTGAAACAACGGGGTTGCCGTGGTTGCCGTGCCAAAATTTTAAACTGTCAAAAAATTGCCACGGCAGTCACGGCGGAAATGAGAAACGTGATAGAACTTGTTAAACGCAACACAACTTGACAGTACGTAGCAGGCTGTAACAGAACACAAAAAGTGTCCGTACTCTGATGGGAATCCTTTTCATTTCCCGACATGTTAAGTTTCTATCACGTTGTGTTACGTTTGGTTACGCTTTGTCAAGATAACTACGGCAAGCTAGGATAATTGATAGCCGTTTTGCTACGTGTTTAATCCGACCCGTTACGGTGTGTTGCGTTTTGCAGGCAGATGCGTTACGGCCAGTTGAGTTGTTGTACGGTCTGACACGATTCGCGCGGTCTGAAGCTGAATATATAAAAGCCGTGCTTCTCAGGAAACTTTCATTTCAGTCTGAACACTCGATGAGCAAACATGCCACCAAGAAAGCGCCGAACAAATGCTACCCCCCGCGCTGCAAACGACGTTCAAGTGGAGGAACAACCTGAAAGTACTTCCACCTAATGCCTCAGAGTCAGTGCCAGTTTCAATCCAGGTGTAAGGGAGGAGCGATACTTCGTATCTTGTCTTGAGATGACTTGAGATATCCGTTCAAGGATCTCTTCGGATAGTTTTGGGGGCATCCTCAGATAATTCTGAAAGGTGTTGATATCTCCGTTGCGGAGTTCCCTGGTAAGAAATGCATCAAAGTGCCCCTGCTGCTGCCTTCTAGCTTGCGATAGCCATGGACGAACCCACAGGGACCTTGGCCTCCTTTTTCGTCTTTTCCCGGACTTTTTTGCTTCTTTCAGCTCTTTACAACGCAAAGATTTTATTAATGCTGCAAATAAGCAGGCAAACATAAAATCATCATCGTCGTTCACATCCATGTCACTGGAATTATTTTGTTATAATAAATACTGTTGCTTGAGAGTTTTCTTTTATACCGGGAGCACAATCGTGCCCGAAACCTCTCGGATGTCCACGTTTGATCCGCACGGTACCTTGACAGAACGTGACAAATGAATGGCAAACGTGTACAACGTATCAGACCTGCATGACAAACGCAAACAACGTGCCGGAACTTAACAGAACGCATCGTACCTTGAAGCAACATTTATACATCCGTTGCAGACCGTGGATGAAAACTTAGCGCACCGTTGAAGGGCCGCGTTTTCGCTTCGACGGCACGTCACGGATACCTTGATAAACCGTGAGGAAACTTAGCACAACCTACCAAACCTTGGATTTAAGGTCAAAAGTTGCAAAAGCCACACGGCGCGATACGTTTCGGACAAACGGGACTGCTGTGGTCGCCGGGAACATGGTGTAAACGCAGCATAACACATACATATATCGTATCAAAAAGATGTGTTACAAAAATGGCGTATACCTTCTGTTTTACACTTCTTTGAAGTGGAAGTGAAGTCGCAAGTTGTCAGCAGTATCTTATGTCCACACTGCGTATCGCACTGGGATTTGTTCTATAATTAAAACAGCAACAATACACGTGTGAATTAAAATACAATTAACATAATAAAGCATACATACAAGTCAGCATTTCAATAAAATTCATACGTTTAAGTTTTTTATATATAGCTTTATCAGATCTAATTAATCGTACGCAAACCAAAAAGGCAGATATTCGGTAAAATTATTAAATTATTTAAACAATGCATTTAATTACACTATAATTTACACACAATTTAATACAAGATTTAAGATTTTAAGGTGTTGCAAAATTACTATAAATATAGGTAACAATTGCGTGTTTATTGAAATATTTTCAGATGAATAAATTTAACTCCATGTTAAAGTGCTGCTTTTTTAATATTGCCAAAATGTCCATGGTATTTCTGTCGTCTAAGTATATTACAATCAAAGCACTGAAGGCACTGAAGATGTTCGCTATTGCATAATTTAACACGCAATTCATTTTTGAAAATCAAGTTTGAAATGAACACACGCAATTCAACTTTATAAAGTGTGGGTCTTAGCGCACGGGTCGAGTTTTGTGTGCACTTTTTATCATCCTTATTATTTCATAGAAATAACTAAGACAAAATAAAAACAACATGCTTTTTGGAAGTTCTGAAAGCATAGAAAGTATGATGAAAATGGTAATGAGAACTTAATATAAAGAAAATTTGCAGTCAACATCATATTAAAGGAATATTTTTCTAATATCAAATGACTATCTCACCAAGAATATAAATTCATAATGAAAGTTCCGTGTACAAAACTTTTGATTTTTGACACCATCTACAAATTCAAAATATACAATAATCTTCGTATCTTGTATATGGAGGAATAAAAGTATATAAACATTGCTGTTTATGCTTTACTTGTTACCCGAGCAGTTCACACGGTGTCAACAACGCTAACATAAACATTGGTATAGAGCACTAATGCGCTTTTAGGCGTAGCTTTTTCAGTTTTCATCTTAGTGACTTTAACATAACGCCAACAGACACGCATTAATATTTTCGAATATTTAATAAGTTGATTCGAGATACAACCTCTGAATTTTTGCTACATCACTGCGTATTTGCTCAATTCAAAGGATGTAGCACTGTTCAGTGTAAGGAATTCCGGACTTCTCTCTGTATGCTCAAACGACACAAATTGTGGCCCTGTTACAATTACGCGTGACAATCCCTCTCGCAGAATTTCACTTTCGCCTCCAAGATGAGAAAACAATCATTAGCGAAATAGTATAGCGTCACGATAAGAGAAAATCGTTTAATTATCATACCACAATGTTTGCCGTACTTGGTCAGCACGTCTGGAAATCATTCCTTAATGTGTGGATAGGCTGCCATTATTAACAAGTTTTCTATTTTGAATTCAATTTTGTATCATAAAGCATTGTTCTTAAATGTGGCATTTTTTAATTCGCAATGAGATTTGTAATGACCCTCGTCATGCGAAAATGGGTCTTATTCAATATGCGCCCATCATATAAATAGCCCACTCAGCTATCCCTCTTCTGGTAAGGAGAAACATAACATATTGAGTGATTTTAAAGCGAACAGCATCGCCTATGGCCTGACTGCACAAAAGCACATTTTGGGTTTAACAAACGCTTGCCGAAACGCATAAGACCCATTTTCGCATGACGGCGCTATTGACGTGTGATTTAAATGTGTCGAAAGAAAACTGCGTTTAAATCAAATATAAACATACGATATATTTCGATAGTGAAGAAAGATACTCATAACAAGGCATATGAGGACACATATGAAGTGCTCTCCCGTAGTATATTTTTTATTTACTCACACTTATGTGTGGTTTGACAATGCTAACACACATTTCATGCGGTGAATATGCAGCTTACAAGTGAAAAACACAACACAATAGTTTAACTTTTGTTTAATTGTATTTAATTATTTAGAAAAGTAAATTGCTAACTTTATTTCAAAGTCAGCGTTTACGCCGACTACATTTTTAAAAGACATTTATTGTTATAAATATATTTAATATAATATATTTAGTTGTTTTCGGTTTTAGCGATTATAAAGCATTTTCGAGGTTGCCTATAGTATCCCTGTTGTAATTGATGAACTCATATCCAACTGTCTATGTATTGAGAACTGTGAATATAAACAAGCTAAACCTTCTACTAACCTTCTACTTTTGCGTTGCTAGCATCCGTAAATACACGCTATCTGTTGAGAACCAAATAACGTTTTCCAGAAATACCCGCTGTAATAGCATGAACGAGGTTATGAAACAGGTCATTCGTATTATTATTATAAATTGTTTGTTATATTCGGGTTTAGCGATTATGAAACTTTTTTTTTTGTTTTTGTCTATCGTATCGCTGAAGTTATTGTTGAACTAATGGTCAACGTTTTATAAATTGAGAATATAAATAAGCGTCAACTTTTTCCCGAATCTCTCAATTGACGACCTGTACTACGTCATTGAGTTGTATGTGAGAGCGTAACCTATTGCGTTGTTATAAACTTTCCTTTGTTTATCGACAGGCGCATCTATTAATAGCCTCATATCATGAATGCCAAAACACCCGCGAAAAAAGAACCACGTGACCAAATAGGACGCTAAACGCAAATACCAAGCGACTACGACTTTTATTATGTAAGAACGCTCCGCAATTCCTTTGAAGCCGGAGCCTTGTGATTGCTATTACGTAAAGAATTGACCTCTAACTGAAGTAAGCAAAGGAAACGCAGCACCCAACTGACCCATTCCTTCTATGTGCGAAGGCAGATTGAATTTTACTAATGTATGGTTTGCCTATTATACCACACATTATAATGCGGTAAATATGCGACTAACAAGTAAAAAACACTATAATTAAACTTTTGTTTTGAATTAAGTTATTTAGAAACCAGAATTCCAAACCTTATTTCAAAACAGCAAGACTACATTTTTTAGAGAATATGCTTGTTATATTTAAATGTTTTTTAACAGTTTCAGCGATAATGAAACATTTTTTATGTTGTCTTTCGTATCCCTGTAATAATTGTTGAACTCGTGGTCAACGTATTATTAATTGAGACCTGTGAATATAAACAAGCGTAACCTTATACTTGTGCGTTATTCTCACCCGGACTCCCCTTTGTTTATCGCCAGCCGCAGAGTTATGAATGAGATGAGCGAAAATACTACGTCACGCAGACGCAGCAGAAAGTGGACTATTTTAATCATTCATAAACAATCCTCCGCGACACGTACAATACGATCATTGTTTTTTTATTCTTTTCTATAAAACACCATTCGAAACTATTGCATTTAACACGATTTTAATATAATGTTTCCATTTGTGAATAAACATAATTGGAGAACTCAAACCTCTTGCATAAATTAGACAACTCTTTCTTGCGCGTAGTAAGCGGGAATTGGGTTAATCATACCTAGGCCGTACCGACCTGAATTTTACACTAAGCACTTAAGACGGCCGCTAAAGCGACCATCTAAAAATGACGAGCACATTTATTACGAAAAAGAATATTATAGAAAACATAGCCCAAAACTCACTGTGTTAAAATAACATTTACAAAAGGTGTAAACAGTCTAAATATAAGATAGTTTTAAATTGTTTAAGCCTTACTTGTAATTACATGTTGGTTCAATTGGTACATTTTGTTTGAATTATTGTTGTAAGCATATTGTATCAAGTGGACGTTAAAAAAAAGTCCCTTAAGATTGTTTCGGAATAAAACAAAATTTATTAAATAAAGTGTAAAGTAATTTTTAAAACATAGTTTTTTAAGAAATCAAAGTTATCATGTAGAAAACAATAACTAGTGATCAAAACCAAGACTTGACCTTGTAGTAAAAAAATGAAAAGAATAAGACTTAGAAGGAAAAGCCTTCCATACGTAATGTAACGAAACAATACAATAGTTAATTCTACATAAAATAAATAATATTCTATAACACGACAGGCGACTTGTTTTCTACAGACAAAGACGGACAATATTTGTGGGTTATTCTGAAACTAACCTTGGTTGGAGCAAAATGTATTAAATATCGTTACGGAAATTCATATACATTTTTCAGTAAAATGCACGTTCTTATAATTTCAATCAAGCGAATGTTATACAAATAAATAATGTCGACTTTATGCAGCGCAGTACAACCTCATTATTTGTGTAATTTATATATATAAGTTTAACAAGGCTTACGTTCAACTGATTTAGTATTAAAATGTGTAGTTTGATCATAAGCATGGTGGCTTACGGGTACTTAACAATAACTATGACGTAACTTGGATTATTAACTTTATAATAATTATTAATGGAGCAAACGTAATTTCAATTATTTTGGTGTTTCGACGGCACGGAAACGCATGTGTATTTTTTCGGAGAAAAAGGATACGCATGGATTAAAATAGTTCTAAATACAGGTGAATTAAATTTATGGTTGATTCAGAATCACGGTGTCGAGCTCCGACGCGAAGGCAATAAACCACGATAGCTCCAAACAGTTGGTTATTACCCCAATGACAAACAATTTCTTTAATATATACACATGTCTTACAACGCTATTAAAGCAGTCAATGACTTTTGATAAGTAATAACGCATCATGAATATTATCAAAAAGGAACCGTTACCATTTGGTGAACAGAAAATATAAGGGTGCAATTTTGTTGCATTAAATGTTTCTAATTTACAATTTGTCGCATTGTTTTTAAAAAAAGCATGTGCAATTCATTCTCGAAGAGACTAAACGGTAAACCAACGTTTAAAGGGGGACGATTGTCTGTTTTTTTTCCTTAAAATATAAGATTTTTTAAACATTGAAAATTCCCTGATTTCCGATAGATAATTTCAGATGCAATTCTATACGGATATAATTACATGTATTGCGAAAAATGTATTCAATTAAAAAAATATTTGCCAATAGTGGAATTCGAACTTAGTTTTCAAACAAATGCCTGTTCAAAGAGAATTTTACTATACGATAGTCCTGTTATCGAAAGCGCGCATGAATTAATATTCGTTCATTGCATACATTCAGCTATGATCGCGCCCGCTAAAATAATTAAAAAACATTTGATCGTCTATAAAAACGAAATATGTGTTAAGCAATCGTTTTATAAATACGTATTGAAAGATATACGTGGTATGAGAATAGTATACAGTATTTTCCTAAAAAAATGTCAATGTAAAGATGATACTTTAGCCCCTAAAGCAACATTGGACTTATTGAAGGAAACGAATGGTGCTTACAGAGATAGAAATATTTATTTGACCAAAACCCACACTATACCAACTGTGTGAACTGGGTCCTTATTGTCTACCATGCTTAAAACTTAAAATCATACCTCAGTTGTTAAGGCTTCTCTTTCGACGAACATCATGCTCGCGTCTCGCTCTTCACAATCGACTTTGCTGCATTGTGCTTCATCAGAAGAAATGTTGCCGAAAAACATTTCACAAAAACCATACCTATGGTAACCGACTACTTTGCACCATGGTCGCAACGCGCATTCGTTCAAGCATTCCTTCAGCGATTTTTCGAACAGAATAAACCTTGGTGTTTTTTCACTTAATGGAGCTCCATGCCAAGAAGACGTGTATTCCGATGTCCAAACGTGTAACAGTGAGGCACATACACAAATAAGAAGTGTTATTAGAAGCCTCCCCATTATTTTGCGTCTGCTAATTACAGTTTACATATCTCCAAGTACTAATCTTTGCTGGATACTATCAACCTCTATCGTCCGAAGCAAGCGCCGACACTGAAAATGCGTGTGTCTCACTCATTATGTATTTACAAGTTATTTGAGGAGTGTTCCATTGGCTTGTCATCGCATTTTATTATGTATTGTTAACGGAGACGGGAGCCTCTGCATATCAATGTTATTATCAGTGTTTAATTGAAACCTATTCAATACGGTCCTAAAGCAATGATTTTCATTAATAATTTAAATCCCCAAGCCCTAGGGTGTATTTTGCAAAAACCAAGCTTCGCAAAATATACCGAGGAAAATGTGACGATCATTTTAACCTTTGGAAACTACACGATTTCCATGGCCATTTGCAGGTCATTTTTCCAAGTAATTGTAATAATTTTAGGGAATTACATCTGATAAGTAATTAACGAGTGAGTTCGTTGTTGATCGAAACGTAATAAGTCGCGTCACGATATATAGTTAAAACACTTGCAAAATAGCAGGCATAACTTGACTAATATCATCTATAGCTGTTAAACAAATAAAGCTGTTTGACAAAACGAAACAAGCCGTAGTAATAGCCGATGTTATTGGGACATCTTAAGATTCTAGACATTAATTTACTAATTTATTGGATGATCATAATCATATTATAGTATGCGATTGGAATTTTATTATAGACCAATTTATAAGCTTGAGAAAATAATGGCTTATTCAATCTTTGAAATTCAAGTCTGCAGAAAAAAACGTAATGTGATACACGCTGTTTTTCCGAATATGTATGCCAATGCCAGCCTGACAACATTTTAGGTATACGATGTCGTCACTGCACAAACTAGTTTATTGTACAGTGGAATCATAAACAATACCGATATCTTTGAAGACTGAGGTGTAGGAGTGTATTTAATAAGATGAATATAACTGCAATCGATGGATAGGGAAGT
Source organism: Dreissena polymorpha (assembly GCF_020536995.1). Taxonomy (NCBI): domain Eukaryota; kingdom Metazoa; phylum Mollusca; class Bivalvia; order Myida; family Dreissenidae; genus Dreissena; species Dreissena polymorpha. Next base: position 90,793,964 of record NC_068360.1, read on the forward strand.
ATGTTAAAGCTTCGTGGATTGGGCCATGTTACACCATAACGCGAGCCACTCGACTTATACACAATAATGGCTCAACATACTGAAATATTCCGTATAGACATTAAACATGACATTATTCCGTAGAGACACTAAACATGACATTATTCCGTATAGACATTTAATATGACATTATTCCGTATAGACATTAAACATGATATTATTCCGTATAGACATTAAACATGACATTATTCCGTAAAGACAATAAACATGACATTATTCCGTATAGACATTAAACATGACATTATTCCGTATAGACATTAAACATGACATTATTCCGTATAGACATTAAACATGACGTTATTCCGTATAGACATTAAACATGACAATATTCCGTATAAACATTAAACATGACATTATTCCGTATAGACATTAAATATGACATTATTCCGTATAGACATTAAACATGACAATATTCCGTATAAACATTGAACATGACATTATTCCGTATAGACATTAAACATGACATTATTCCGTATAGACATTAAACATGACAATATTCCGTATATACATTAAACATGGCATTATTCCGTATAGACATTAAACATGACAATATTCCGTATAGACATTAAACATGACATTATTCTGTATAGACATTAAACATGACATTATTCCGTATAGACATTAAACATGACATTATTCCGTATAGACATTAAACATGACAATATTCCGTACAGACATTAAACATGACATTTAAATAATGTGTTCAAGACCGTTGAACTTATAAATAACAGTGCCAAATACCCTGCGTGGATGTTGTTAACTCATAAATAACAGTGCAAATTACCCTGCGTGGATGTTGTATACTCATAAATAACAGTGCCAATTACCCTGCGTGGATAACTCATAAATAACAGTACCAATTACCCTGCGTGGATGTTGTATACTCATAAATAACAGTGCCAATTACCCTGCGTGGATTACTCATAAATAACATTGCCAATTACCCTGCGTGGATGTTGTATACTCATTAATAACAGTGCCAATTACCCTGCGTGGATGTTGTATACTCATAAATAACAGTGCAAATTACCCTGCGTGGATGTTGTATACTCATAAATAACAGCACCAATTACCCTGCGTGGATGTTGTATACTTATAAATAACAGTGCCAAATGCCCTGCGTGGATAACTCATAAATAAAAGTGCCAATTACCCTGCGTGGTTGTTGTATACTCATAAATAACAGTGCCAATTACCCTGCGTGGATGTTGTATACTCATAAATAACAGTGTCAATTATCCTGCGTGGATGTTGTATACTCATAAATAATAGTGCCAATTACCCTGCGTGGATAACTAATAAATAACAGTGTCAATTACCCTGCGTGGATGTTGTATACTCATAAATAACAGTGCCAATTACCCTGCGTGAATAACTCATAAATAACAGTGTCAATTACCCTGCGTGGATGTTGTATACTCATAAATAACAGTGCCAATTACCCTGCGTGGATGTTGTTTACTCATAAATAACAGTGTCAATTACCCTGCGTGGATGTTGTATACTCATAAATAACAGTGCCAATTATCCTGCGTGAATAACTCATAAATAACAGTGCCAATTACCCTGCGTGTATGTTGTATACTCATAAATAACAGTGTCAATTACCCTGCGTGGATGTTGTATACTCATAAATAACAATGCAAATTACCCTGCGTGGATTTTGTATACTCATAAATAACAGTGCCAATTACCCTGCGTGGATGTTGTATTTTTTTCCCATCATGTTTGCTTTGTATATAAACATTGCTCGTGAATTGATTCATGTGGTATGGCTTTCGTATACTGTTAAATGGTCACATATGGTTTTTTTCAAATTCTAAAACTCCGTACCTGATTTTCTCTCTCTTAAAAATAATATACACAACCAAAACAACTACCATTAAGATTCTAGTATGAAACATAACAACGGTTGAAATAGTGTGTTTGAAACGGTTAAAGCGCATCATACGTTGTCATGAAATGTATTTTTAATATTGACTAGGTCGCGTTAGCTTGATGTGTTTTCTTCTGATTCTATACTGTTGTCGTACATGTTTTAACATATGTTTATTTATTTGCACTCGTGTTCAGTCTGCGTGGCCTAGCAGTGAGGGGATTTTCTTATGGAGCGGAAGTCGAAAGTTCGATTATTATGCCGGGGTGGGCTCATACTGACCTAGCTGGTTGACTACCTTGAACATTATTAACGGTTTCTGATTGCCTTCCAGAAAAGCGCAGGAGATTATTACTGAGTAAAGAAGTTAATAAGTAAATGTGTTTCTTCTGTTACACCGTTTTTAATGGGATAGCACTTTTATTAGCACACACGCAGCATTTTATGTATTTTTCACAGGGTAAACCCTTTAATTAAGGGCTTTATTCTACCATGATCCGCGAATCGCTTCCTTGAAATAAAGAATAAAATAAGTGAGTGTTGTTCTGCAATAAACCATAGGCATTATGAAGGAAAAGTAAAATATTATTGCTTGTTCAATTGTTGTATTGAAGTCTACAAAAATCTTAAATTTGGTTAATTTTGTATTTGTGTTGCCTTAAGTAGCACAACAGGTTCACTGCGTTTGCCAATACCTATGGCGTAACTCATATGTTGGTCATACACATGATTTGCTTTTCATATTTATTTGATTAACTATCTGTTATCATGATGTTGAGGTGAAGCATTAATTTAAATGGCTTGCCTCTCGACATGACTGGACACAGCGATTTGAATATCAGGGTGCCGGATCACGTTTAAGGGGTTACAAATGGATGTTAATGGATGTTAACACACCGGAAAGTGCTGTTGTTTTTTTTTCAAATAACTTTTTAAAACAATTTTTTCTGAGGAATTTCAACTTGTGCATCAGAAACAGTTTTTATGCGGCTTATGGCTAATGGCAATGTGGATAGCATCATAATTACATTATTTAATAGGCCTGTGTTTTTGGCCTATACGTCTATGTAAATAACATCCATATAAACGATAATGCTGCACGCAACGTGAAACTTTGGCACCGATTTCAGACTTATTAAATAATGTATTCTTAAATCTTAAATTATCGGCGCAAACTGCAAAAATCTGTATTTTATGCACTAAAGATGTGTGCATACATATTTCAATAACTTGAAATATTTGCAAAAATAAAATTCTTAACGGTGTGTTTTCATTCTGTTTAGCCCGTGTGTAAACCCCTTTGAATCCCATTGATCCTTCACTCTGATATTGCCCTTATAAAATACGCAATAGTTTCCGGAAACAGGCGAGTAATGCTTGATCATTCAATTCAATGTCGTTTTGTTATGTCGAGGACAACAGTCGATATATGCATAATTCATATACTTTTTAATACGCAACAAAAGAGATATTGATGCCATTCGACGCATTTTTATTTACTATGGAAAACAATCAACTGTCGACGAGCAGCATTTGTACAATGAATAAATAAGCTAGATCAATATCATTGACGCACATAGCTGCCAACTTTTTTATAAGTTTTCAATCATACAGATCGCTTAAAAATTGATTCTTTATAGTCGATTTTACTTGCTGATACATGTTGTCAATACAAAACAGGAGCAATGACAATGACATGTGTATAGGTATGCAACATAACGGTTTAAGTGCATGTACCTCCAGGATACAAATTATATTATCAGTTATACAAATCGTTACGTTTTTATGGGGCCTTATATGATTCGTTTAAGAGTAATAATTATATACAAATGCTATGCATCAGTTACACAAAGTAAACTAACTATGTCACTTCAATAACTTTACTATCCATGATAAGACATCATAGTTTATTGTAATGTATTTCTTTTTTGAATAATTAAAATACGTAAAGAAACAATCAATGGACTTGCCATATTCGGATAATTGCATATTTTACAAGCAGCGTAGTGCGATACTAGTCATATTTTGCGCACAAGAAAAAACGATCATCTAAATGTTCAAGTTATAAGTTAAATCACAATGACTTTAGTGCTCCGATTCTTTGTTTAATTATAGCCTCAACGTCAAATTAAGTTTACGTTTGGGTCTGTACAAAACAAAAAGAACATGCCACAAGATTGTAACATTTAGTTATACAAATAAAATAGCTTCAATGTATAATGTTTTGATGATTACTGTTCATGATTTATTTGCAGTATAATTGTTTGCCGCAATTGACCAAGCTGTTTCAATGGCTGACACCCACACGGAACAACCTGAAAAGTAATACGCATATGTGATTTCAAACAGGAACGCTCACGTCATATTTGAATAAAAAATGAAATATTCCCACTGGATATAAACAACACTATTCAACAGCTATTGGTGACACGCCATTAAGCTCATTAAACGTTAATGCGAGTCAGTTTTGAACGAAGAATAAAACCCGCTTTGACAATAACATGAGAGAATAACAGTGGTATTATGATGATAAATAACATATTTATTCAGTTTGCTTCAGATGATCTTCAGTTCATATTGTTTTCGTCAAATCCCTATCTGCCAAACAGGTTTGTTACAACTCACGTGATCCCAAGGGATGTAAGCATTACAACAGAGACTATTCTGCTTGTGAACAGAGGCCAAGTGTATGAAGCACTAGCCTTAGAAAGTTGAATACTAAACTAAAACATGCATTCCTTAAGACTATTTTATATTGTTTCACTTTTGTGTTCATTTTCTTTGTCAAATCATATTTTATATTATTTTATGGCAGTTTTTATACCATAGGCTTTGATCAGCAGCAATCTCACAAATGCCTTTAGTTAAACTTGTTATGTAATTTTGAAAGATAACTTGTATATTATGTGTTTTAAAACCTGAATACAATCAATCAAACTACATGTGTGATTAAGTTTTCTAAAGAAATACCAATTTACATTGTTACCTGGGAAAATAATATTTACCTATAGTCAAGGCATAGGTCGGGTAATAGAAGTTTGCGATGGTTCAGTGTTATATCAGATAATTATACATGGATATAAAACGGACATAGCGAGTTGTTGATGCAAACGAGTATGCATTACATATTATGTTATGGTTTATCCAAGGAGTTAAAAGCACATAACAATTTGATGCATACTGCTCTTGCACTAGAAATGTGCTGAAAATAAACAATTTCGCAATTATAAAACATGCAGTCATTTGAATTACATGACATGACACATGGCATATCAAATGAAACTTCATAAACAACGATTACAATTGTTCGTGGTAGCTGAAATTACCAGGAGTCATAAAGTATTTAAATGTTATAGGATAACTAGCATGCTTTCGTTCAATTTAATTGTGCGTTTCAAATGTATGGGGTTTTAAATCAAATGCGTGTTTTTAAAATCAAGAGTTGAGTATGGCTGTTAGAATATTCACATGCCATTGTCACCGTGCTGAAGCTGATTTTAAATATCCGTATCAAATTTAACATTGGGCGATTTGTTATGTTCTGATGTAATTGTCTTCTAGACTTGAAAAGATGTATGACACGTTCACATGTTATGAGGAGCGCGCACATTAAATCGCGTTGATAAATTTATAATTCTGAACACGATTCTTTAAACAATAAAGTAGCAAATGCAAAACAATCAATCAACAAAGAGCCAACAATATTTTGAAATATTATTACGGTTGTTGAGGCAATCAGCTTGTCAAATGAATTTTTAATGATGATTGATGACATAAAGTATGGCATGTTCTTAGAAAGCTCTGGAAAATAGGATCAGTTCTTCCACGAATTCATATATTATGCATCTTTATAAATTTAGAAATATTTTTGCGATAAAAACATAGAATAAAATGCGTTTCCGAGAAGTTAAAGCACTAAACCAATATCACAAATGCGTCGGCGTTATGATTAAACAATGAGGGATTATTCAAAGTTACGTCATGGTAATGTTAAATACAATGACTTGTTTATGCAAATAAATGACAAAATGCTAAATTAACAAAACGTAAACAATTAAGTGAAATTCAATATAACAACTGTAATACACATTAGGGTTTACTGTTATGCAAAATGATGACATTAACTAGTATCTATTGATGAAAGATTGCAAGATCGCGCGTTTAAAAACGTACTTTGTATTTAAATGGAATTTCAAAAAACTTATCCAGAACATGAGGCTCTGACCATGGTTTGTTGCATAATAACTCTCACTTCTTTTTCTTTCTTTTTCTACTGTAAATATCTCGCGAGTCGTGGTAAAATACTTATGTATTCAGAACATCACGTAAACGTTCTGTGTGGAAAACCGACCGCATTACCGTTTTTCATATCCCCTTTTCATACACTACGCATGTGTAATTGATTTTCGATTTAAATCGTTACTGTACTTCGTTAAATATAACAAATTAAAAAAAAATCTTGATCATTTAGAGCGTTGACTTTATTGTTTCAAACAAAATGACATCATTGTTTTGCTCGAACGCATCACAGGCACTGTTTGACAACATTAACACAAACTTAACCTGCATGAGCAGAAGCGATATTATATGGCTCTATAAAGAACCGATTGCTAAAGTGTATGGCAAGGAACCGATTGCTAACGAGTATCAACCATGAATAAAACTATGGTTAACGCCTTTGTATGTTCAATGCAGAGCTTGGATGGTTTACACGCTTTTGCACGGTGAATGCAGAGCTTGGGTGGGGGGTTAAACGCCATTGCACGGTGAATGCAGAGCTTGGGGGGGGGGGAGTTAAATGTCGTTTAACTTCTAATCTTACCAAAACTAATGAACAATGTTTAGTGGTGTTTATAATAAAACTAACTCCGTTCATGATATTTGGTATTAAGCAGCAATTGTTACAGGTCTTAAGGGACATTATTTTATAAAGGATCTTTTTCTCAGGATTCATGTTTTGACAATTTCTTAACATTTTGTCAAAGGTTGAAAGGGCATTGCAGTCATTGGAGCAAATATCACGGCATATATAGCATAGTCGTAAACTAACATTACGTTTTCATTTAAAATAAATAACGTTTAAACATTAATACAAATATAATCCATTAAATAAAAAACGATCGAATGATTGTGGTTGTTTCTGTTATTTTCCTTAAAATGTGCGTCGCATATTGGTTAAAAAGCTAAACACAAATGATATAAAATAAAAGTATCGGGGGAATAGTCGAGATGATATGAACCGCACGATCCCGGTGGGGCCATCATTTTTTTTAATTCTCTGTTACATTGGCGAATATGACTAAGATCACTTTTTGACGTATCTTAATTGAGGTTATTATGCAGCGGAAAAATCAATGTGCAATAGTAAATGACACATTTCCTAGATATAACGAGAGGCATGACTGTCCACAGCAGTCCATTTTCGTATATGGAAGTATAGCCGGGTGGTAGAGAGAACTATCTAGAAAGGAGATAAACAACACCATTTTTAGTTGCTTTACCGTGTGATTCGAACACACCAACCACTGAGGACAGCTTACACATAGCCATTGAGGACTTCACACACAATTGTCTGAGGACATCACACACACAAAATATTTAAATTACAAATGAAGATTTATTATTAACAGCCTGTTATGTTATTGCTTTAATTAGTATAATTATTAATTGTTATTTGACAACACAACACATACTTCTCAAATAAGTCGTATATCTAATTACAGGCACTTTGGTTTGTGTCAAATTGGGCTCAGCCATACCACTGAGGACTTACTCACAGACGGTGAGGACTTTACACACGGCTGTCTGGTGACATAACGAAAAGATTTTTATATCAGATTGCTTCTCTTTCATATCAAATGTCCATTTGTTACTGATTACACGTATATTAAAATGCGTGATTAAATAATGGTCGTATGTTAATAATAAGTGGCTGGGAAATGGGTAACATGGCTCCAAAATCGCATTTCGTGTGTTTGGATTGTTCTTTTCCACTTTCTTTTATAAACAAAATGAGGAAGGGCTTCAACATTTTAATTTTTTGAGATATGAACTTACACATGACACAACTGTACAATACACATGGCATATGACAATTATCGTACAAAACACTTCAGTAATGAACATACCAGTATATGAACAATGAACAATAACAGCAACACTATGCTTAATTATCCCATCAGCGCATTTTAATCATAATCTGACGCATACAAATATTTTGTTGCCTAACAACAGTATACACACGAGCGTTCCTTAAAGCCACATACTTCGTACTAATATTCACAAGGATAATACAAACTCAGCATTTTCCAGATGAAACCTGCATGGGGATTTCCAACGGCAAATTCAACAAAACGACCATGCACACATAAAACCCCGAATACACAGCTCATAAGTTAATGCATTTTAAAGGGTCATCGTGATTGGTGAAAGGAACTCATTTAGAGCAAATACAGTTAATTATGTTTAAATGGCTGTAAACAGTCATATAATTGTCACCTTAACTCTTTTGTACAACAGCAGCGAATTGAGTCACTATTCAGATCGTTATAACTAACTTTAATGGACACTGTAGCGGCCACGTATTTTAAGGTTTTAAAAAGGCTTTTTTAATGTAATTTCAGCAACCAGGCCCTTTTTGCGGTAGCAGCTATTCACTGGTAAAATAATAAACGCGTTGCAATAGCTTTCGTGTGTCCTATACATTAAAGTATTATCTCGTAAGGAAAATAAAGGAGTATTTTTCAGATAATATAATACAACACTTTTAACCTTAAACTCATCTCTTGTTGTTCATAAAATTGTTAATTCTCATGGAACTACAATGTCCTATGGAATTCGTATCAATCAGCGTCTTGCGTTTAGACAGAATTTGTTAACTTCTTTAGTGTTGTTGCCTCATAAGGTTATGGTACACGGGTCAATGTATGTATTAATTAATGCATCAAGTTTTGACTACTCCTCTTTAATACTAGAACGCCAAATATGCACAAGCTGGTGTTTAGTTACCACGCGTACATATACTTTAATTGTCTGTTATTATCATGTTTATGTCCATTAATTTTGTAATTATATTACACGCACTACAATGTGTCCACGTGGGTCAATGACCTTCTGTAAATGATTATAATCTAATCATTAATATACATGTGGCGATCAGACGTTCCAGCTAATTTACCCAATCAAAACTGATCTCTTAATCTGCTTAAGGTGTCTCATCAACTAAACATTTTCTTTTTGGTCTGATATTTCACTAGCCTTACCGTGCCCCTACTATGATATACATAACAGTATGTCTACCTTACCGACGATGCCACTTGCCCCGATCTGTTGGGCCTGTGGCTAGATAGGGGAGTTAAGAACTAGTTGACATCTGTTCCATTTAATTCAAGTCTCCCCGCTTAAAAAAAACTGCACTCTTCTATTGACCCTTTGTGACATATACTTGATATTTAAGCAAAAAGCTATTTATTGGCAAGACTTTTTACAAGAATATGAGAGCTCTTACATCTGCATGGGCGCTGGAGCATGACTTAAGTGGTGTTATGCCATATTAAAGTGTTTTAACGTCATCTATTGTAACCTATATTTCCAAGGCCCGCAAACTACCAAGTTAGATAACTCTTTTATGAATTAAATAAACATCATGAAACTTATTGAAAATGTGGTTAAACCTTTGCGTAAAGGTAGTTTTATGACCATATATATATAAACACTTCATCTATTATATTTAAACGCCATATAAGCTATACCCAGCCATACAAACAACCAATGCAAATTAAGGAAAATTTTCATATTAGACATGTGTATCAAATCTATGTGTACAAGAAATAATCAGCAATAGTATATAATATTGTACTTTCCGATCAAACAACGAACAAGATAAATAACGCATCACTTGAGTCGAGAAAATTATGGGCCTACGTATAGTTTCAATTGAAATATCAAATAAAATGGCGTATGCAATGTAGAGTATTGTGGTATTGCTTCCCTCGTTTCTGTATGTTTTAAACATGGTTGATTCAATTTGAAATTGTTGCGGTCAGTGTATACAGCTATACCAAATGAAATGTAGTTGTTAATAAATGGGCATTGAATTTTCAAACGTTGTAAAAGGGAGCCATACGTGCACAAAACTGAAAATGACAAGTGACGCGGGAGTGGCTTAGATATGTTAGGAACGGAACTGGGGGTAGGAGAAGTACAGTTTGATCAAATCTTCATCAAACCTCGTGGAAATATTTGTTGTCATAAAATGGAAGCAAAGTTGATACGCATATATTCACACCTGACAATTAAACGTTATTTTACGTTTACGTTTGCTGATACAAAAAAATGCAAAACATCACCGGTCCTGTTCTATTAGCCGTACTGTTTTGATCGGCTTTTCACCAAACATTGAGGAAATGTTTGTTAACAAACAATGGATGTCAAGTTATAAAAAAAGCCTATTCTCGCTTGGCATTTCATAGTAAAAGCCGTTTTAAATACAATGTATTCGAACATCGCTCTTTAAGTCATACAGTTTTCATCGAATTTTCACCGAGCATTCTGGAAATGTTTGTTGATATAAATGAAGGCAACTTAAAGGCAATGTTTGAAGATAAGTCAGTGGTTTTAAACACAATTATGTATTAGGTTTGTTAAGAAAATTTGCGCTCGGCACGTCATGCAATTACCATTTGATTACACAAAAAGGTAAAATGTCTATCTCATTCGTTTTCATCAAATCATCATTAAACTTTCTGGAAATGTTTGTTGACATTTCGCACCAGTAAATAAATATTTATTGCCCTTAATTTACACACAAAATTTGGAATTCGCCGTTTTTACTCTCTTTACGCTGTCACTTTTTACTTAATCTTCACCAAATTTTCCGGCTGTGTTTGTTTCCATAGATGAAAGTCAAGTTTTATAACCAGCCAAACACATATTGCATCCCGTGGGTTCAATTTTTCAACTGTTTTCTTAATCTTCACCAAATTTTCCGGCTGTGTTTGTTTCCATAAATGAAAGTCAAGTTTTATAACCAGCCAAACACATATGGCATCCCGTGGGTTCCATTTTTCAACGACGGGCGTATATTTCTGTTCATGAACTTGTAGTGTAGAAAATTGACATATATTCCTACATTGTAATTAGTACTTTGTGTTGACCAGTTGTTTGCAATTCGAAAACTTTTGCCGTATATTTTGAAGATCCATGTTTTCTTGCTAGGAAATGCCCCCTGTACAAATCTGCATATCTCTGGCACTATGTTTGTTGGATTATTATATATTTTTTACTACTTATCTGTATCTTTTATTTATAATCAGACCTTGTTAATTTATTTCTAAAGGGTCACCTTCGCATCATGTTGTTTATTCAAATAACAATACATTTTAAAGACGATTGATAACTTATTTGTAATTGGCAAATATAGACTTAAGTAGTTACTAGTTTATTTTTTATTTTTTATTTTTAGAATTGTTTCATTATCTTAACCCACGGTGCGATAAAGGAAGGCGTGTCTGCTAGCTGGTTCTATATTTAAAAAGTGTAAGTTTCAAAGCATAAATTAAAAAAAAAAAACATGTTTTGGGTTCTTCATTATGAAATAAAAACATGAACTTGTGTTCTGTTTTTCCAATAACAGATGAACAAATGATCTAGTTTGAAATTTGTTTTATTTCATTATACTTTAGTTTGTATCACCCATGTGTTATTAAATATCCAGAAACACTGTACGATGTAACTGTTTTAGGGCGTCGGGAATTTCAGTGTACTACTATAAATATTAATATATTGGCCGATTATTTAAAAAAAAATAGAAAAAGGTACTGGTATAACCATTATCTATGATTTCGTGTTATAACTCCCAAATAACCATTATCTATGATGTTGTTGTATAACCCCCAAATAACCATTATCTATGATTTTGTGTTGTAACCCCCACATATTTCATAGTTCATTTTATTTACATTGGTTTCCTATTTTTAGTGGCATCCGTGTGCAGACTTTATTAATGGAACAGAACTGTGTAGGTTTTAAAAGATCTGCTTCATCTTGTAAGCGTAATTTCATATTTTTCTCAACTTCAAGGGGAGATGATTCTGAACTTATTCTTACGTTGCTCATTTACCCTAGGGGTTGAGTACTCATTGATATGAAAACACTGTAAAAGTTTTAATGTGTTTACGAACCCCCCCCCCCCCCACCCTCTCACACATATATTTCATGGGCATAATAAAAAAAGAATGGTTACCATAAAACAGCATATTTATTTAAATTAAAATGTCTACATCAAAACAAAATGTTAACTTAGAACACAAATAAAATACTTTGATTCTACTGGGGCTCGAACCTTGGGCCTCTCACATGGGAAGCGAGCGTGCAACCACTTCACTACGGAACCGCTTAAAAAATCACCTTCTAACTAAGATATTAATAAGCTATTAATACTCGGTTTAAATGTAAACCCGGAAGTTTAAACGCCGGATAGTGAGCGTGGTTAAAGGTCCATACCAAAGGGTCCATGCCACTCGAAAGATACGGGTCAGGCCTGCGGCCTTCTATATGTGGTTCTTAAAAAAACCTGTAGGAGGACTTGATAGTAATGAGACTGGGGTGATGTGATGGTGCTCCTCATTGATAAGCGGCTGCTTCCTTTATCAGGACTCATTATTACAATTAATAATACGTGTCGCGCTTCGCGCTCTATAGCCTGTATTAGTAACTAGGTGGTTGCTGGGATAGTGGAACAAAGAAGTTTTGTTTTTATACAAAACCAGAAAGTTTCACAGGTTCGCGTATTTGCCCAGTCCCTGTGATCTTTTATTATTGCCCAGTCCCTGTGATCAGTTATTAATTAAAGAAATTAGCTTTGCATTATTGGCAATAAATGTTGTAGTAAATGTAATAGGCACAAATGCAGTACTTATTTACACTAATTTACACAAAAAATCACCACTATGCAAGATATTCTGACAACAAAAATATATACATTGATCCGTAAAATAACTTCTCCTCCCATAAGCGAAAAAAAACGTGCTACATACTAGTCGCCGCACTTCAGTGCGAAGTCAATTATCAATCATTAATTAATTTTACATTCATATGCCGAATCTAACATTAACGTTAAAAACGCATACATGCATTGCTTACGAACAATAAGTTTTTTAAGTGGTTTTATCATTGCATTTCATATGATTAGTATTAAGTAACTTTCGCAAACGAATATTTCCAATTTGCATATATTAATGTTGCATAATTACAGGACTAAATGGTAAAAGTTTTTTCAAGTGTTTTTTTTAACCTGTGTTTTACACTTATGAAATATTTTTACCAAATTATGAACAGTTAATTGATTCATGAATAGTCATTTTCTTGTCAATGTTTTGATTGTTTGTAAATTATCAACGTTGATTTGCATTACGTGGTTTTATTGTTAAGTCATTTTGATTTATTTACGCATAAAATTAATACGAGTTGAGTATTCAATATACTTCCACGATCTAGACTGATATACTTGATATTTTGAGTGAGAGGCTTATTTTCTAGATGGATGTTATTTTCTAGATGGCTGCAACGATGGTTGAATGTTAGGTTTAATTTGCCCTCGTTACAATTGATGAACTTTCAATGAATATAATCTTTTTTCATTCGACCAACACTGTGCTTATCTAGCACAGTTGTTGGCTTGACATTGGCAATGGATGGCATAATTTAAGTCTGATGATGAACCAACGATTAAGGCTATTTTGGCACATTGGGTAAACCACAAGACACGATTGTGCAAAATTTATGGTTTTGTTAGGCGATGGTCGGAGCACCATTGGTCCAATTCTAGCCCAACAAAAAAACACATTTCTAGTTTTGGGCAATCGATGCGACTACGGCTGACCAACGAGCAAAATAACAGTGGGCGATGTCATATTCCAACGGTTGGCCAACGGAGCTTACTTTGTTATGCAAAAATTTGGCAACTTAAAGCTTGCTGACTGGGTAAAGCAATGCAAGACAAATTAGCAAAATGCAATTATACAGAAATTATGATAAGACTATTTATTTACACAACATTTAAAGCGATTACACGTTCATGTCAGTTGATTCAAAGTTTAGTAAAAAATCATTCTGCATGTAAAGAATATGAATCCAATCAAAGAATACGTTCAGGAAAAAATGTCTACGAGAAAGCATTCATTAAGCGCACTTTGAAGACTTCGAAACTTAAAGGTCAATTTCAAAGAAAAAAAGTCAAAGAAAATCAAAAGTCACTACAGTTAACGCTATTTAAATTGAAATATAATTAAATTATAGGGAAATAACGTTTGCGTATTGTGTTTAACCTGAAAAGGATGATTTTGTTGACTTTTATGATCGTAACACGCAAAGCGTTGATTCGCCTATCTCCCCTGTTCTCCCCAGTTTTGTGACGTCACAGATGTACAAGCATTTTCGCGTCCGCTTAGAAGATAAGCGATAGTTCAGAATTCGGGTTTTATTTTTCTGTTTTTATTGATATGGAAAATGATTATCTGTGCGGCCTTTGGCTGTAAATCACGTTCTGGAAAAGACAATGTGATTTTTGTCCAGTTGCCGAATGACAAAACACTGAAAAAGATTTGGTGCACTAAAATCGGTCTTGCTACCCATGCTTCCAAACACAGTTTTCTCCAAACAAACAGCCGTGTCTGTTTCTGGCACGGCATCGATCCGCAGAATCACGCCGCGTCTTTACACGCGGCGATTACCCGGGTAAAATTATTTACAAATATTTATTGTATACTATAGCAAATGCTGAATAATTTTAAAATTAACGAACATAAGAAACAGATACAGATAATACGCTGATCAATATATTTACTTCTGCGCGATTGTGTTAACCTTTCGCCAGCTTCTCTGCATACTTCATACAATTACCATCGGATGTCATCTGTCAAAACTATGATAATTCCGTATATGGCCGATTTCCATTTTTAACATTAATTCTGGTAAATATTGACGAAACGGTGCTCATATTCATAAACACAAACTTTCTCCATTTTTGCTTAAGTATCAAACGAATTTCGGCATATGATATTTTTAAAAATTTGATGAAATTTCGATTAAAAGTTTCGTAGTGAATTTCAACTAAAGTACCGGGGTATCTCGCGAATTATTTGCCATTGACAATTCCTTTGAATAAAATAAAAATCAAACACGCTGTATCGTTATCGTTACACTCTTTTAGTTCGTTCATTATCGAACGATTACATTAAATTGCATACATTTGTATTGTACTGTATTCTGATTGCACAACAAAAATCATCGTGTACAATTCATATTCTTTTGCAACAAGCAATAAACAACTTAATTTATATTTAGATATCATAACATGTACAAGTTGTTTCTGTATTTAAACATTTGTTTGTATTTAAATAGTCACAATTATTTATACTTTGTGTCGTCTGTGTATGGTGTATGTTGGATGGTTGTCATTTGTTTTTAGAAATTATTTTGACAATAAATATCGTTATTTTAAATGTTTTAAGCAAGTCTCGTTTCCGAGATCATATACGGGAATTCACTGTGTGAGCTACTTCGATATGTTTACTGATCTATAAAAATCATTGTTTTGACAGACGGCACGTGCTTATCTAAAGTTTGTGTGTCGTAATACACAGGATATTGGATGTTCAGGGCTTGATTGGGCAATAAAACAAAGACGCGGTCTGCGGTTTTCGGTAGAACGTTTGTACTGACCAACATAATATTAAATACTGCACGTGCTTATCTTACATTTAGGGATCAAAAACACGGGTCGAAGCCACTGTGTGCTCTTTTGGGCCATAGAAAACAATCCCGATGGCTACTTTCAGTAGCACGCGTGGTCAGAAACTAACAAGTTAGACTAATAAATCACAGAGATTATGATCTGAGAACTGCATGGAGTCTGAAATGAAACAAAATGCCGACAAATCAAAATGTTCGCAGCCTTATGTTTCAATTAAAAATTCGACATGCAGACATATATGATGCAATTATTAAAATCAATTATGGGTTCGTCGTGGCTACAAACTGAGAAAAGCCTAACCAACAATAAATTATCACTAATCCAGGCGCAGGAGCCTACAGCTTGGTGCGAGCACGGTTTCCTTTTATCATCGGCGTCTAAAAAGACAACAAAACTGGCATGTGCATGGGTGTGAAATACATGTTGAAATTTGGAAAAGAAGACATATTCCGTTTATATCTGCTAACAATACTGTATATTTGACGCTAGAATTTGTAAACGGCGCGCTAACATAAAACAATCAGAAGTGCGTTTCGGATTACAAATTGGTGCTCTTTTTGGGGAATTCAACAAAACATTTATATTTGTGATATATTTTTAATTGATTAAATATTAATTGGTTAAAAAGCGTTC
Source organism: Dreissena polymorpha (assembly GCF_020536995.1). Taxonomy (NCBI): domain Eukaryota; kingdom Metazoa; phylum Mollusca; class Bivalvia; order Myida; family Dreissenidae; genus Dreissena; species Dreissena polymorpha. Next base: position 90,810,265 of record NC_068360.1, read on the forward strand.
CGTGTCGAAACAATGTTTTGATAATATAATGCATGAAAGAACGATTTCCAGGAGGATTACAACCGGTTGCTATCATCAGTAACTGACCACGATTGTATCGTGGAGGAGTACACATTAGTGTGGTATATAGAGAGAATACTAGGTTAGCGTTGAATACAGACAACTTCGAGACAAGTTAGTCCATATAAACGGACTCCCAGAGCCTTTGATAATTTTTGCTATGGCGGCTCTTGCAGTCCATATGCACCCCTTCATAAACATGGGTGCAGTTCAGCGCAGCAAATCCGTGCGCTTCACTAAACAGACGTCGTTCGAGACAAATTGAGGAAAATAATGAATAAACTTCATAAACATGTTAAATTTACCTGAATGGCAACCTACGGATGTCATCCTTTGCATGCACCTTATAAAAACACGACGATGTTTTTAACACACTTTTCTCGCTGACATGTTCATGTTTAAATTTGAAACAGTGTATTCTGTATCGAAAACCACCTCGTTATCGACTTTATAGGCTGGAGCACATAACCCGACGTGCAAAATATTGGTGTACTGCGACCTAACCAAAATTGGGTCAATTTTTCAATATGGCGGATACAGCGTACAAAACAAAACTTAAGTCAATAAAATCAATTATTTCTTGCTTTAATGGTACCATTTGGATGAGTTTGTGGTTAAGATACATGTAGGTAAACTTGTATAAGTTCTTGCAGTTTCAGTGTTCCTTAACCCTTGCATTGTTGATTACATTTTGCACTCATGGCCAAGAGAGAGCGCATTGCAACTATCAGCAACCCATTGGGTTATAAAGCTGATAGTTGAATTATTGCAACTAACAGAGACGTTTATGTCGCGAGGCTTAGAACGCCGGGAGCGCGAGCCTTGGCGAGCGCTTTTGGTGTTCGAGCCGAGCAACATAAACGTCTCTGTTTTTAACGCTTATCCTAGTATTCTATTTATCCAATTTGATTTTTTTCAACCATAACCATGAGTAGTGATATAAATGTATTTGTTCTGGTACGCAAAATAGTCTTTAAAAAATTCACACACGAACTGTAAAACTAGTAAAAATATCACCATATGCCTCGATTCAATTTTACGCAGCATGCGAATTGTAACACATTACGACCGCGAAAAGAAGATTTTACTTGAATATAATTTATTTTATGTTCGAAAGAAAATTATCAAAATCCAATATGGCGGCGATTGCTCCTGACAAAATGATGTCGATGTCAACATAGATTCTACATGTACACTATCGACGAGTAAACAATTGCAGCGACTGACACTCAAATACATATTCTGCAGTTCAATATCTTATACAAGAAAATGTAACCGACAACTATGCATTCCATGCCCATAATAAAATTGCATTTCAAAAACAACACAAACACATTCTGTACAACAGTTTATGGAAACTATCCAGTGATGACAACCATGTACATGTATCTTCCAACTACGATTTGTATATTGGTACCTTTATATTGCATAGGGCAGAGCAGACCATCACCATTTCATCTATGTGATCCACAAGTGAAATTGGAATTTCATTTGCCAGTATACGGAATGTTTTTAATCTCCTGATTACCTGCTCAATTAAAATTCGGTGATTTGCTATTCGTTTAGTTTTTTGTACACAAGCACTTGACATCTGAGAATTTCCACGCTTGCCTGGTGGCTTATGCAAACTTATGTTTCGTTGCATGCATTCCGTAGTGATGTTGATTCCTTTATCTGCCATTATCATGGAGTTTGTAGGCAACATGTCCAAATACCCACAGTCTAATGTTAGAGCCTTATCTGAAATTCTACCGAGGTATGTAGGCGAAACAAACACAATTGCACTATTAGGAGCACACGCGACAAGAATTTTCATTGTGTTATGGTTTTTGTAGTTGCTCCAAGTTGCGCTCTGGAGATGAGGGTCTTTGGGCGTTTCAATAAATAATTCAGTACAGTCTATAATCGAGTGCAGATCTGGAAATTTCCGGAATCTTTGGGGTTTAGAGGCAATCAAAGACTCTTCGTTTGGTATGTACACCATTGACTTTAAGACTTCGAATGATGCCCTAAGCCATGCAAGGAAAATTCTTGAGCATAAAGTTTCCGAAATATCAAATCTCTTGGACAAGTCTTTATTTAACAGCCCTAGCCTTAACTTCATTAATGTCATTAAAAATTCTGTCCTCGATGACATTTTTCTCTCCGGCCCAAACTTTGCACCAGAACGGGCTGACAATTTGGATTTTAATTTTCTAACATTTTTGGCCATTGACATAACACCAGTCCACCTTCTTGTAACAAATGGTGAAATATACTCATGTAATTTGTTAAACAGAGACTTGTTTGTCAAACCAGTGTAAAACTGAACATCATCGTTGGTCTTAAGTATTTTCTCACTGTACACAGTATTCTTAAGCCTGTCTATTATTTGCTTCTGTATGAACACCTCGGCTTTCAACTTAACAATCTGCTTGTTCTGTTCACTGATTCGTAAACACAGAGTAACAAACACAGCCAACAAATTAACAAACCATGGCAGTTTGTAAGTGTGGGAAAGTAACTCAACCTCTGGGTCATCATAAATAGGTGTTGCAACAAGATTTTCCTCAGACGCATGGTCATTGTCTTTTGCACTAATTTGTCTACGCCTTTTCGTATGTTTTGTGCTAGTCGCCTCAAACTGTGTCATTCTCTTCACTCGTTTCTCTGCTTCATTATATCCCATGCTGACAGTAGGCAATGGATTATTTATGGTTGGTTCTCCATCTGTGAAATGATCCGAACAAACCCGACTGTCTTTGCCTGGTGACCAGAGTTGTCCATTGCCCTGACGTCTTCCTACCAGCTGTTTCCATTTTTCCCTTTGCTCTGGATTCTTTTTCTTTGTTGGGAAAGTGAATAGTCTGAAATTAAATATAATTTGAACTAATAGGCACAGACAATTTTTAGTTGGCCTGCCAGCAACAGACCTATTTTTATGCGTTTCATTACGTTCAGGATCTGCAGGGATTCAAATGAGTGCATTCCTCAGTACACAGTACTGTACAACTACCTAGGCTAAGGTCAAATCATCATTTACCAACTGTTTGCGTACGAGCAGATCAGTGTAATATTGCAAAATAGGCATACTTCTGCTGTTTAATGAACGTGCTTTATCTATATTGTAAAATATGTGTGATTAAAGCACATAATTAAATGTCTGCCTTTTCTATAATATGCGTAAAAATGCGTATAAATCTTACCCCACCCACATTTTCTGAAAACTATGCATCAGCTCTTAATCGTTTATTACCTGAATGGCGGATCGCATTTACAGTCTCTCTCTTTGTGCAAACATCCACAGACGTCACACAGTTGTTTCTTCCATTTATTTAACCAGTATGCCCCTTTAGAGCAGTTTTGAACGCAACATGTTAAAGCCATATCGAGATTCAACAATATTTTTACTCGCAATTCAGGCGGAGTAACTCTTCCAGGTAAGTTGGTTTTGCGCATGCGCATTGCGAAACTGTTAATCCGTGTATTTGACTTAATATGCAGGGCAATACGTATTCCGACTTCGAACGACGAATTTAAGGACGCGCAGTTTGTGTTTTTATATAATGTTATGGGTATGCCGTGTGTGATCCAATGCATCAATGGCCCCCGTGTTAAAATCATTTCCCCGAAAACGGGGAACGACAAAAGTACAAACAAAAACAAAAACACGTTCGAACTAGTATCTTACCTTTAATTAGTTCTGGCTTCCATAACTTTAAAAGTCGCTTTTTATGATTTTTGACTGGCGCGACATTAAAGTTATGGACCAACCCAAGTAGGAGAGTCAACCAGGAATTCACGAAAAGTTGACAGTTAACAAAGACCGGTCCAAAACAGCTTGTAAAAGCAGTTATTGGCGCAAATCAGCTACTTGATTGGAAAGATTGACATTTTTCACATTTAACTGATATGTTATTTCACAAAATACTATCTTAAACATTTAACATTTATCTTTTCTGCTCTAACATATCGAGAAAAACAGCGATGCGACACACATGATCGAAATGCGAATCTCTCGAGATTTCACGGTCATATGATGTTATTTCTATTTTAGTAACCAACCATGTGCTTAAGGGTTTACAAATTCAGAATGTCATTTCCCGGTATTTTAAATTATTCTTGCTTGTTTTGTAAACAAATTGTAGTGTTAAAACAAAATCAATGTACAAAATATTCAAAATTACCAAATTCACTTTGAAATCAGTGTTTAAATCCACCAGACGTAACTTGTTAATCACAAATAATAGATTTCAGAAAACGAAGTAATGTTTACAATTCCAGCAAAAAATGTCAAGGTCGATCCGAAAGTATCCAAATGAAAACTCGTCACATGACAAAGCGACAATGGCGTCAAAATTATGACTTTCAGGCTGATGAGAGTTATTTTCATCTATTGTAAGATGCATTTGAAACATTTGAACCTTAAAATATGCCCCGATGCAGTAATTTATATTCATTCACCAATATATGAAGGAATGTATCCAAGAAAATGGACTGTCTTTGATTTATAGCGTGACATAAATATGTCACGATTTTGGTTGACTTTCGATACGGGGTTGGCTTCAGCGTACAGTTATGTCAATACTATATAAACTGTCGCTGAAGTTTCTTTAGCTAACCTTTAATTATCCTTTAAAATCCATCTAATAATCCATTTTACTCAATAATTGGCGATTTTGCATCTAGGGTCTTTAATAATTATTTTAGCATAGTTAAATAAAGACCCTTATGCCATCCTATCACTATTTTCAAATGAATTCGTTAAACTTTCTTATTCGTCACACGCTACGTCATGTACTTTATGAACATTACGGCTGTTAAAATGAACCGGAGCAGTTTATCAAATAATAGCCGTTGGTAAACTCGGATGCATTTGCAGATTTCTGCATACAAACATAATTATGTTTAAACTTGCACAATGTTATTTGTTTATGATAAATGCCCTTATTGTGTACAAGAAAATAATTTAATATATAAATACACAAAGAATGGAAAACATTCCATTACACAACAGATAAATCAGTGGATTTACCCGTGTACGAAATGGGACGTTCCGAATTCCAGTGTGGTGCTATTTTTACCATCTTATACTTTACACAGCTCTATGCTTAACGTGAATTAAATCGGATAGCAAATATTGCAGATTATTTATGAATTGTGCGATATTTGCATTGCTTGCTGTACATTCTTAAATGTCAAAAGTATATGCATGGATTATAAACAATGCACATTACACGAAATAAGAAAAATGTGATTAATTGACAATTCAAATACCGTATGTCGATATACAGTACATGTACATGTGAAATAAGTCGCGTTTATAATAAATCGTCATTTTTTGGGGGGAAAATGACGCAATAAGTGTCATTTTATGACGCCATCAATCAGCTGATTCATTATACGGATGGCAAAAAATTATGTCATATGACTAGATTTAAAGGTTGAAGGTCGTATAATTTTGAAGCAAAAGTTTTCTCGACTTTATTAATTATGTAAAATCATCCAGTGGTAAAGTAAAAAGTAGTCCTTGCACGTTACAGGGCACGTGACAGGTATATCCCACAGTGTTGAATACAGGCTAGTATATTCCATAAGGTGTTATACCGTCAATGTCGCGTTGAAAATGGGATAAATAACAATGCCATAACACTGGACAAAACCAATAAAATGATCGATTGATAGTGGCACGGGGGTTATTCAGAGGCAATCAAATTACCGCTAATGATTATCGTACGCGCAATTTTTTTTGGAAAAAATCAGGATACTATGTTTTTCCTTTTCGTCCATAAATATCGCTTTGGAAAAAAGTCTCGCCTTTACCCCCGAAAAGTACAGTAGTGTGTTTTCTGTCTTTTGAAATGTTATTGAACTTTACATTTGCACTATGCATAAGTGGAAAAGATAACGAACTAGACCAAACATGGGCGATGAACAATTAGAGCATCGATGTAATTACATCGATGGGGGCAAATGATTATAATTATTGTTATAAGTTAAATTATGTGTTACAATAATACGATTTCTTTCACTTGCATTTATTTACAAAGAAAGAATACAATAATTTAGATAGATGTTGAAAAATCTAAAAACGAACACTTTAAGGCTTTTCCAGCCATTTTGGGAAAAGGATTCAGGTCTAATTGGGATATTTTTAAATCAATAAAATGGCGTGTACTGTACATACACGGTCTAATTTCATGCAGTTCATCTTCATTATGATCAGATTCGTCAAAAAGTTCATCATTTAACATAAAAGTACATCATTTAACATAAAAGTATTGATGTAATAGCAATACAGTTGATCGTCTCGGCATAAATAACGCTGTTAAAAAATAGCGGATGTACAGCTCTTACGTCACAGCAAGGTAGGTAAGTCAGTCCAACTTTGAGAAAAAGGTGCGGTATTGGAAGATTTACCTGGGGATTTATGGCATCAGGCGTAACGCTTAATTGTTGCAAATAGTTTTATTCCGCATCTCAAACAATTATCTTTAATATTATACAGTTTCCAAAGGTGTTAAAATTGACCTTTAACTGTTTTACCTATTAAATCAGCGTTGATAATGTTAATGTTCGAGTATAAAAGCGAAATCAATTTGAACCAGAGAACCCGGTATCGATTCCGCCATAGGGAGCAACATTTTAGCATGTCAACCAGTCCTTTCAATTAAACTGATACAACACCTATACAAAAAAGAGGGTCATTATGGCTGTAAATCGTTCACCTGAAATAATATTGATATACAAATGTTATAATATATAGTACATTGTTTAAAGTGTTGACTGTTTACAATAAGAATGAGGATTTTAAGTCATTTTGCTATTGTTAAACGTTTAAATTATGTACATGTTATGCAATCACGGGGCTGAGTCAATTTTTATCTTTGGACATGAAATGAAAAGACTTGCTAAAGGGCCATCCTATGATGTTACATAACAAATTCTGCACCTTGCTATCTTAGAGCAATAAAAAGGTTTTCATTGTATACATATGAACCCTAGGGGAATGGTTTGAATCATATTACATAGGGAATGTCATTGATTTTTCTATTCCGGAAGAAACGATTGTTTGTCTATAAGGAGAGCAAGATTCCCTCATGACGGGTCAAATGTTGATACCATGGGCATGATTTGAATACATTTTGTACAGGACCACTACACGTTACATAACAAATACTACGCAACTGTGTCTTGCGGTTTCACAATATTCATGTAAGAGAATCATGTGCCTCTATGGCTCGGAAAAGTGTGACCAAACCTATTTTTCGTGCAGGTGTAGGAGATATTGGTTTGAGGTTGCAAGTTTTAAAAAAATATTTTGCGCTGGTAACATATATAAGCAGTGGATTGAAACAATTTGAACAGTTAAAAAGGGTTACACAAGGATTATTCTTAAACAAATCATAAATATCTGCAATTCAGGATGAGATGTCGTTGTAAGCAGACTGTTGATGACACACGACGGAATAAATAAAACAAACAACGCCGAAGAGCCAATCACCCCCAATAGCAAAATGAGCACAAAACGTGCTAATGTGAGCTAAATACATGTATTCATGTTATGGTAAAGCATGTTATATCAATATGAAAACAGTTTATATAATCCAAATCTCAGTATATACACACGTACATGTTCATATGTCGAGGAAAATTATATTATACCCTTGAGATCCATATACAGACATACAAATACAACTTTAAATGGAAATAATGTTATGCCATAATGACATAATGACAGAAATTCATTTTTGCCAAAGTACACATATACAAACATATAATATAATATCTTTTACTTCACTGTTTGTGCATCTAAGCCCAAACCGGAAAATCTGTATTTTTCCATACTACATTGCTTCCTTTATTTTCTTTCTATAATATACATGTATTGTCTGTATAGCTGTGAAAGAGCATTTTCAAAGTTTCATATAATTTTGTAACTGTTAGTATCTGCTTGCTTGCATGTAAAGGGCATGTCAACGGCATTTTCCAATGACATGCACGTAGCAAAAAGCAATACATATTCCATTAATCAAGGTTAGATGTATAAATAATATATTGACAATGAATCGTTTTTTGACAACTTTGGCAAAAATACTTTCGAATCATGCACTTCGTGGGTTTCGAAATCACGAAGACAAAAAAACAAGCGCGCACTTTTATAACAATTTCACAAAACGACTTACCGTTATTAATAGTGGCCATGCTTCTAATGGAATTTTGGTATTGAATACGGATTTTACTTCAACTAATTATTTCTCCTATCCCGCATAAAGTGACCCGCAAAATATTTTTATTCTAATAAAAATAATACAAATTTCCCGGAAAACGAAACCTATATGTCATGTAACTTTTTTATTAATTTTTTATTATTATTAATTATCTTAGTTTAGAAAATACACAACTGCATTGTTCTTCAATATCGGATTCCTATGTTGTCTTCAAACATATCTCAACATGCTATATCATTCTGACAAGCTGTTATGAATACCCAGGTGAACAGCTTAGAGGCATCTTGTCGCTCTTGTTTTAGAAAAGCCATTAATGATGTCGATGAAAACGCTTATTACTAACAAACACGAAATGCTGCTTAAGTCCATACGAATCATTAGTGATCGCATTCAGAACCAATTCGGTTGTGAATAATTAAAGCTTATAATTTTACCCATGGCGATGCCTTATTTCCATTTTCAAAGTTTTGCTCTAAACATAACTGCTTTAAAACAGCAACAATAAACATCCTTAGAAATCGTGGATACGCGTCTGCATATAAAAAAGTTTTGGTGTAAGCTACGTTTACACTTGTTTCTTATTCTTGCCAACGTACATAGCATCTGTTGCATTAAATCATCATGTTCGAAATGCTTTTTCTACAAAGGCATGCCACTTGCTTCCCTTTTGTCATTAAACAAAGAATGAAATTCTGTAAACGTATAGAAAATCGTCGGTATGAAATTTCATAGTTTTATAGAAAACAACTAATTCGTTGACATGTAATTCGTGGATTTCAACTTAAAAACAACTAATTTGTTGAATACAGATACGTAATTTTGTGAATTTCAAATTTTCAGGGAAGACTGACCGTCATAATAATTAAACTTTTATAAAAATAACCAGAGTAATAACGAAGCATAATTTGCTTATCTGTGTTGACAGCTAGACTTGATGTTATTGTGCACTGAAGCATGAAAATGTTGCAGATAAGTGTCGATAAGAGCGATATAGCGGCGCACTTGTGGGTCCCCGCTAGCTAATTGCAATCAATGTTGTTTTGACAATATTTGCAATTCTCAGCGCAATCGGTCCCCTAGTAGTAACAATTGAGTAACAAGGTCCCCAAAACACAGGCGTGAAAACCGTTATGTCTCTTTTAACTTAAATTGGCACTAATTGACATATGAGATAAATCTACAAACTGTTAATTTGACGACGTTATTAAAGAGAGCAATCATTGATGTACAGTTTAAATACTGTGCTTGATTTAAATACGAATACGAATATTTATTTGCAGTCAAAGGCCACCAGCCCATAATACAGACAGTGTAATTGCATTATTATATAAAATAAACTGAGTAGTTAAATAATACAAAGTCATATGATGCAACACAACCATGCACTTTTCTAGAACAAATACTGCTATACATTATAATTTCAACATTTTTAAATATCAAAATGCAAGTATAAACATATTTATAAGGTAAGCCACAGATTATGATTCTTTATCTATGCCAAACAATATAATTTTGCAGTTTTTTAACCAAAACATGGTTTACCTAATAATGAAATACCTATGACAAGTTAGCATGCACAATAGTAACACACGTATCAAGTAATCTAAGAATCATTATTCATTATCAAATATGATTAAACAATTTAATACAAGCATGCAGTATTAAAATGAAAGCTAGTTTGCATGATAATTACGTAATTATTACATATTAGCATACACATACATATATATGTGTATATGTTATGGCAGTCTAAATACATGGGATTTACATTGTGGACCTCTAATCCAAACGTTATAAATGCTGTGTGATATTGAATTATCTTCGTACTTTATTACATTCAGACAAAAATTTGGCTATCAAAAATATGTGCTTGTCATTTTCATCGGCCATAAGCATATTGAATAAACGAACAGTTGCTATTTGATTCAGCCACTGCGGAATAAACAAATCGTGTCTAAGTGTGTTATACAATGGGCACTGCATAAACATATGGTACTCATCCTCTACAATATAGACATTTCGCATTAGACAAAATTTACAATATCTATGATAATGCGGTATGTTCAAGTGTCGGCCTTTCTCAATCATGAGATCGTGTCCGGAACATCGGAAATTTGAAAGACATCTTTTTAATGCGTAAGGCAACTCAATTGACAGATATCGTTCAACATTAAGTAATGTTTTGTATTCCCGATAATATTTCGCCTTATGAGAACTATCCCTTTGAGCTTGGAGATTTTGCATAGCACAATCTTAAAGCCTTTTTTGAATAAGAAGATGAACAGTTTAGCATTTCCGACTTCGTTTGCTAACCAAATATAGCCAAAGCCATTCTCGAAAAGTACTCTTTTCACATGTGTAGCCCAATTGGTTTTGCCTGATGAATCGAGGTTTCGAAGAAGCATGTACATTTGTCTCGGGTATCTGTTTGTTGGCATCTGAAGAATCCTGATCCAGTATGCTATAAGTTTAACCGTGTATGTCACATACAAAGGCAGTCGTCCACATTCAGACAAAGCAAAGAAATTTGACACATGTTTGTTCAAACCACAAAGCCGTTTACAATAGTTGATGTGCACACGTTCAATACACTCTGCGTACTGGAAGCCCCATATTTCGGCTGAGTAGCACAGAATCGGCGTGATCATAGCGTCAAAAAGTTTGAACGCTTGTTTTGGGCTAAAATATCCAAAATGTTTCTGGTACCTATAAATGCTTCCTAAAGCTTTCATGGCTTGTTTTGCTAGCGTCTCCTTCGTCATTGTCCATGATAACTTCGCTGTAAAGTACGCACCTAAATACTTATAAAAAGACAGGACTTCTACATTTTCTCCTTTGTATGTCCAGTGTTCATATCGGCGTAGAGGACCACCATTTCTAAAAACCATGATCTTGGACTTGTCCAGATTCACTTTCATTTTAACTTTATCACAGAAAACTTCGATATTGTTGATAAGTCGCTGCAATTGCACAGCTGTATCTGCTAGTCCCGAAACATCATCAGCATACATTAATACAAATAATCTATCGATTTCAGGACAGACATATATTCCATCGCCTTCTTTTGATCTCAAAAAGTTAACCAGATCATTCATGAACATGGCAAAAATAATCGGCGACGACAAACAGCATTGTTTTGTACCTATTTTACAGTCAAAGAAGTCTGTCAAGCCATTTTTAACTTTAACACATGCTTTCATTTGACAATACATAGATTTTAACATATTTAAAAAACAACCATTAACACCATTTCTCGATAGACATTGCCAAATCTTCATATGATTACAATTGTCAAAAGCCTTAAGGTAGTCCACATAGAATACGTAGAAACGGCCTCCTTGTTTTGTAATATACTTTTGAATGATAGCTTGTAAATTGAATATGTTATCAACAGTTGAGTATCCCAACCTAAAACCAGCCTGTGATTCATCAAGGACCATGTTGTCGTCACACCATGACATAAGTCTTTTTGTTAAAATATTGACAAACACTTTGCTTATACTATTCGATAGCGAAATTGCCCTATAGTTGTTTGGCTCTAAGGTTGATCCTTTTTTGTGAAGGGGAGTAATAATACTGCCACTCCAGTTTTCTGGAAATACCCCCGTTTCAAATATATGATTAAAAGTCCTTGTCAAAAATGGCACAATTCGTTCAGCAGTGACCTTAAACATTTCTATACAGAGACCATCGTAACCTGCTGCAGTTTTGCTTTTTAGATCTTTTAAGCTCTTGCAGATCTCTTCACCCGTGATATCTAGGTTAAAATAATCGGCATTTATCTCCCTTGCTAGCTCAGGAAGTGCGTCGATATGGTCACCATCATCCATTTCCGCATTGTCAAATAATTTACGGAAATAATTATACCAATCATCACCAGAAATCAAATCACTCGAATCGTTTTTACTTATATTAGCCTTTTTTAATTGATCCCAGAATTTCGTTGGATTGACTGCAAATAAATATTCGTATTCGTATTCGCTTGATTTAAAAAGAAATTGTCAGAAATGACATTCGGAAATGACCGGATTAAACATGGATAAATAATCGTTGGTATTTGAATTCGTGGTTCAGTGACCAACGAAATCCACGAAAATTTGTACCACACAAAATTTAATGGTTTTACAGTAGACTGTAAATTATTCTTCAATAATAATGGCGGAACATGATGTTTGAAAATACTTGTCAAGTATTCAAGAAAATTGTACAGTGAAATGCACATGCTTAAACGCTCTATAAAAATCACTATAAAGTAACATCCATGTGCCCAATACGCAATTATTATAGCATACAACCTAAATTTAATTAATCTGTTTATTTGCTACATAAAGAACGGACAGGAAAGCTAGATCAGTCAGGGGACAATTTTGAGTAATTACGTAGATTAAAGAAAACATCCGTAAAATACAATTTTACACATTCCAAATCACAGTTTTTGTACATGCAATTGAAATAAGCCAAAAAACATAAATAAATTTAAATATTTTTTTATCCCATTGCCTTGACTGAAAAGTATTGAACAAAATGACAGACACGTAAAAACATGTATATATTAAACTTATTCAAATATGTAGTTTACAGACTACTGTAAAGCTTTCATTGCAATCAACATCCAACCATTTCCAACCTTGACGTTTTCCGACGATAAAACACTTCTCAGCGCCAGGGTTTCGATGTTCGCTAGGTGCCCAAGTGATGTAAATCACGCTTGTTCCATCATGAATTCTCCTGAAAGCGCCTTCTTGAAAGTCGGAAATGATATTTCTCATTAGTTTTTATAGGTTTCGGTTAAGCTCATTTTATAAAGGAACTATGCCAACGAGATGAACAGGTCGATGACTTTCGTTGAATCACAGTTTTATTTTATTGAACGAATATAATGACGGTTAAATACTTAGTATCTTACAGCAAAAAGAAAATCGCAATATAAACCATACAATAAAATCTATACTTAGATTTTATCAACGTGGGTTGTGGTTGTTGCCATGCTTTCATTTTGGCATGTGATTTGTCTGTACCTTATGCAAAAATATCATACTTAGCCATAGAATGCACACGTATGATGAGTATTTTATAAATAATAATTGCAAAAACCGTCGCATGTGACTGATACAGAGTGTATGATTCTCATTTCATTAAAATAATGCTCAATTTGACGATATCAAGTCCTTTTCTATATTAGATCTTGTACATGAACATATATAAAATATTACCCCAGTTTTCTGTAATTGAGTTTGCCGTACTCGTCATCCACTCTTTTTCATTCAAGTCATCCATTGTCATTACGTGACCGCCGCAACTCGAGCAAAACTCCGATTCAAAAGTATAAATAAAATAAGTTAGGAACTTCAACATAAATGTCATTGCGTTATCAACTTTAACATGCATTTTCTAATGCATAGATTATGTAATAGTGTATAGTATTAACATGTATCGACGTATATATTTCTAATATGCTACGTTCGTGTTAGAAATTAAACATGTGCGTTCAGTTGATTACAGTAAACCACTGAATGGTTGACTTTCACAAATTAAGGACATGAAGCAGAACCGAATATAGTCATAGAAAACACAGCAAAAGAGTAATGTCTGCTTCTACCATTGAGTAATTAAATGGTTGTTAAATTGATTGCGTTTTAATTATCTTTTATTTATGTATAATTTGAGTTGCAATGCTATGAGGTTAAATTTTGTTTACACTTAAATGTATTATGAATATTGCTGAGCCAAGTGTGAGGTTGAGCACTCTAAAACCGGTTTAAACCCCAATACTTTGCATTGACCGTTCCAAGGCGGTGACCCCAGCTTTATTCTTTTATGTGTTATGTATGTTGTTTTGTTTTGTGCTGTTTTGTACTGTTTTGGCTTGCTGTTTTGTGCTGTTTTGTACTGTTTTGGCAATTGGTCACTTGCCTTAAATAAAGGACCAACTAATTGTATATAATGAGAATTCGATATTGCTTCAGAAGCTGGACTTGAACTTCTTTATATTATAAAGTGAACGAATGTAATCGATATGTTTCTAAGCTTAGGTATAGGTATATTTATTGCACACATTTGACATCCAAAAGAAACTCAAACATAAAGTCCCAATTACTGACTTAAATTACTTTCTATATAGAAATTAGGCGAAGTAGTGCAAGTATGGTCAAACGTTCACTATACATCAGCTACGTTTTAAAGACTACTATCCTCAATGTGTTTTATCCAATCCAGCTGTTTTATATATAAATTTTAAGTATTAAGGATAATTGTCAGATAATTTTACTCCAAAAAATCATCTTAAAAACACAGTTTCACAGTAGGTTTTCACTCGTGTACAAAAATATGTTTCGAAATTCTTCAAAACCTCGAAGACCAATTTGATTTGCAGTTTCAACCACATTACTTATCTGCACAATACTGTCAACTACATGATACATCAAAATGACAACTTTTTATTATATCTTAACAGTTTTGTTAACTACTTTTCACATCTGAATAGCAATGTGAACTGCTTAACCCATCTGAACAGCAGTGTCAACTACATGACCAAACTTAACAGGACTGTCAACTATATGGCCAATCTTAACAGCACTGTTAATTTCATGACACATCTAAACAGAGCTGGCAACTACATGACACATCTTAACAACACTGTCAACTACATGAAACATATAAACAGCATTGTCAACTACATGAAACATCTTGATAGCAATGACAACTACATGACTTATCTGAACAGCACTGTAAACTGCATGACACATCTGAACAAAACTGGCAACGAAATAAAAAATTAAACAGCAGTAACAACTACATGAAACATCTGGATAGCAATGTCAACTAAATGACTTATCTGAACAGCAATGTCAACTAAATGACCCATCTGAGCAACATTGTCAACTACATGACACATATGAAAAATAGTGTCAACAACATGAAAAACCAGTGTCATCTACATGATAAATGTTTACAGCACTGTCAACTATATTAGACATCTGAACAGCATTTTCAACGTCATATTACATCTGAACAGCACTATCAACTGAATGAAACATCTGAACAACACTGTCAACTACATGACACATCATAACGACAATGTCAACTGCATGACAGATCTAAACAAAACAGTCAACCAATTGACACATCTGAACAGCAGCGGTAACTACATGACATATCTGAACAGCACTGTCAACTACATTACACTTCTGAACAGCATTTTCAACGTCATATTACATCTGAATAGCACTATCAACTGCATGAAACATCTAAACAGTAGTCTCAACTACATTACACATATGAAAATCATTGAAAACTACATCTGAACAGAACTAGCAACCGCATAACACATTTAAACAGCACTGTTAACTATATGAGATATTTAAACGGCATTATCAGCTGTATGACACATCTGAACAACAGTGTCGACTGCATGATACATCTGAACAGCACTGTCAACAACATTTCACATCTTAACAGCACTGTTAACCACATTACACATCTGAACAGCAGTGTCAGTGTCAATCACCTGACACATTTTAACAGCAGTGTCAACTGAATAAAGCATCTTAATAGCACTGTCAACTACATGACACTTTTGAACAGCGTGTTCAACTACATGTCACATCTTAACAGATATGCAAACTGCATGAAATATCTGATCAGCGCTGTATACTACATGACACATATAAACAGCACTGTCGACGACATGACACATCTGAACAGCACTATCAACTACATAAAAAATCTGAACAGCACTGTCAACTGCATATCACATCCTAACAGCACTGTCAACGGAATAACACATCTGAACAGCAGTGTCAACTATATGACACATCTTAACAGAATTGTCAACTTCATGGCATATCTGAACAGCACTGTCAAGTACATGACACATCTGAACAGCACTGTCAACTACATGACACCTCTGACCAGAACTGTCAACTACATGACACATTTGGACAGCACTGTCAACTAAATGACGCATCTTAACATCACTTTCAACTACATGACTTATCTGAACAGCATTGTTAACTTCATGACTCATTTGAACAGCAATGCAAACCAAATGATGCATCCGAAACATAACTATCCCATACATAACGCATCTGAACAGCAATGTCAACCCCATTACATATCTGAATAAATAATTTGATCATATCATATATTTTGTCACACATCAATTTATCACTAGACGTTTTATAAATGGCTAATGTATAACTTGAATATGACAGCAAGACACTCACTATGAGGTATTTTCACTCTTTATAAAAGAGTCATATCTATAAAGTGTAAGTGTGTTCCTAGTTACTTATTCGAACAGGGAATAAGAAACAGTTCGTTACTCATTAATCAAGCTGGTAATAGAGATTTAAGTAAAATAATTACACCCAATGTTAATTAAAATAAAATCCCAAACATGATTTAATTCATTAATTTATTAACGACCAAGCAATAATGAGCAAGTTAAATATGCTTTAGTCACACCGAATTCGCAACTGTTGATTTATAACTTAACAATCTAACAGTGCTCAATCAATATGACAGATACCGCTATTTGACAAGTTGAATTGTATATTGATTATTGTTAAGGCTTCTTCTTCGCACTACGTGATTTGACAGCCAACAAAAAGGAGCTGGAGTATAACACAATAAAATTGAAATATGCTATTTTTGTTTGTCAGTAAAACGTGTACAATAAATTTATGTGTTTTAAGTTTGGTTGATCTGAGCTTATTATTCAAAGCTAAAATTGCCAGTAAGGTTTGAACAAGAAATCATTTTCAAGTTCGATGAAGAAACCTTAACAGTTAACATCATATGTAAATAACATGCATTCGAGTTGCTTGACATGCAATTTAATTTTCGAAAAGATGTTTCTTTCACATTTATGGGATACTTTTCTGGCGTTTAGTAACAAAGCAACCGTTGCTTAATCGGTTTGTGGGTTTGTTTGGATTTAATTTGGAGAAGTATGTTTTTGTTTCGCGAAAAGCTTTAATAAAAATGTTAAGCTTGAATAAGGAATAATTTACTGCGCCGTATTCCTTATTGTAGGAAAAAGGAACTAAATGGCGCTCCATTTCCAATATTTTTGTTTAAATTATGTCATCAGTACAGATGAATTAACACGATGCCACAGTTTTCCTAGTTGTTCCAATTTCACACGTTTGGCGCAAATCTGTGTTCGCAAAACTATAGCTCTCTTTCCAGTCAAATCTATGTTTTAATTACATGAATGCATACGCCTTATATTTTAATTACAAAGTAATATTTTAAATGTAAATACTTTAAAAAGATTATGACCTTAACGTTGAGACAACTGTTGTTGAGGTGTCGGTAATTTACTTGGTGATGCTGATGACATTGTGATTAAAAAATTAAACATTGCACATAGTAAAAAAATAAAAACATATCTTCTACCTTTGACACATTCCGTTATTTTTGTCCATTGGCCATTTGTATATTTGCTAACTACGTTTTTGGTGTTACGGAGGCTGTAGCCTTGGTTACAAGTCAACGTTCTGGTGACATTGTTATAGAGAGAGTCTCCGATCATCTTCCCGTTGTGCGGTCGTCCAACGTAGGGCACACTAAACACGAACGGTTTCCAGATACATCATATACAAATAATTGTTTTCACATGTGGGGGCAATGAGATATGGGCATCTGTTTAGCCTTTTTTAGCTTAGATTAAAGAATGATTTAATATACAAGAAATTCTTGTCATAATGTACTAACAATATAATGTTCATGTAAGCTGTGTTAAAGGGATCAGACAAATATAAAGTACAAAAAGGAACAACCATTTATTTTATGCTTTCCGGTGGTTTATAGAGATATATCAGTGAATTAAAACTGATAATTTCACTGTTTCAAACAATGAAAATTATCATTGAAAATTATCGATAATTTTCACTGTTTATGTTAAATGACGTCATTTTTTTTTTGACGAAATGACGTTATTTTCCCAACGAAATTCTTTGGTTTAACTCTTTAACAATGTATATAAATTGTGAAAAAAAGCATAAAATAAAAACAAAATGTGTTGGTTTTGGTGGATCATATAAAATATTTAATTTCACTCGTGGCTGCGCCATTCGTGAAAATATTATTTTCTATGATCACTCGTGTATTAAAATCGATAATCCACCGAATCCAACAAATATCCTCTACGTAATTAAATATTGAAAGCGGGTTCGTATGTTATGCAATAATTTTCGGTTATGTTCATGGTCATGTTTATGTTTCGGTTTTTCTGTTTTGGAGTAGCCTTGGTGGCATTGTCTGAAATGTGGAACTTGTTAAAATGCTACACATTTGCATAATTTGAGACTATTATGTAAATGTTGATGAGCGCATTTAATTTGGAACGTGTATACATGCATATTTGTATTTTAACTTCATATTGAAATACAAAATGTGTATATTAACTTTAAACAATTGCGATTCAAACAGGAAATTAATGATAAAGGATATTTTAAAATGTGATTACAGGAAATAGTAAGCAATTCGGTCACTCAGAAACTGACTGTGAACTGACCTTGAACACAAGATGTGAAGTTCGTCCAGCGCCCACTCTCACAATAACTTGTCACGTTGTTAGGGTCCAGCGGACGGTAACCATGGTTACATTGCAGCCGGCGCTTATGTCCTATCACGTGCGTGTTTCCAAGGATCTTTCCGTTTGGGTCCGGCTTATCGAATGGTGGTCATGGTGAGACAAATACTACGTATATTAATGTTGAACTGAATAATCAAAATAATGCTTTAATGAGCATTTAAAACGCATATTTTCATCAAATTGGGCGATTCGTATAATGTTCTTAATTTAAAATCATTTTTTAAACACGCTCATGACGTTGATTTCACTGAAAAATTATTATTATTATTTACAAATATTATATTCCAAAAGGTCGCACTTATTAAGTATGCACACATGTATGTGCCCTTCAATGCCGAAGAGCCAAAGCTTAATTCATATAACATGTATGAATAACATGTTACGAATTCAGTTTCACTGTAAAGATTATTGGACCACACTTTGTATTTTGATTGGTTAGATGAAAGTAAAGACTATTGTACATGTTCATGTTTGATCATACATATGGACTGCCTACTTGAAGACACTTTATGTTTAATTGATACGCTCAACATCGGTTTTATAACAAAACACGAATAAAACATGGATGGATCGTAGCAAGATTATTTGTAGCATAAATGGCGTATACCTTCTATATTACATTTTCCTGAAGTGAAGTCACAGGTTGTCAGCAGTTCATAAGATTTACCTCCACACTGCTTATCGCACTTTTTTTCTATTCTATATTTTTAACACCAACAAAACAAGTGTGAATTTAAATACAATTAACATAATCAAACATACACACAAGCCAGCATACCAATAAAATCCATGCGCTACTTTTTTAATTTAAGTTTGTAATATAAAAAAAATCGGACACGAACGAACAAGTCAGAAATTCAATAAAATTATTAAATTAGTTTAACAATGCATAACAATCCTTAAGATTACAAAATAAATAATACACTACTTAATATAAGATTTAAGATTTGTAAGATGTTACTGTAAATAACTATAAATATAGGGAACAACTGCGTGTGTCTAGATATATTTTTTCAGGTGAATAAATTAAACTTCGTGTAGAAGTGCTGCTTTAAAAAAAAACATTGCCAATTATCCATAGTATTTCTATCGTTTTATTATATTAACGAATATGGCGAGCACATTTATAACGAAAAAAAATTCGGTCATTTTTTTTATAAAAAACATAACCTAAAACTTACTATGTTAAAAAACATTTACAAAAGATGTTTAACGTCTAAATATAATGTTTTTTTAAATGTTTTTTAAGCACTAGTTTTGAAAACATGTTGGTTCAAGTGGTACACCTTGTTGGAATTATTGTTGTAAGCATATTGTCTGAAGTGGACGTTGAAAATAAATGTTCATTAAAATTGTTTCGGAATAAAACAAAATAAAGTAAATAAAGTGTAAAAATAATTTGGACATGATTATTTGTAAGAAATCAAGAAAAAAAACATCAATGGTGATCAAACCGAGACTTGACCATGTAGTAAAAAAAGAACAAAATTCTGCTTAGACCAAAAAGCCGTCCATACGTAATGTAACAAGACAATAACTTTCTACAGATAATCCACAACGTTATAAAATATGTTTAGAAATAAATCTTACGAAATTCAATGACCAATGCGATTCGCATGTTAAAATGTAGATTCTATACCACAAAAAGCGACTTGTTTTCTATAGATAAAGAAGGAAAAAATATGTGGGTTATTCTGCAACTTACCATGGTTTAAACAAAATGTATTGAAGGTCGTTTAGGAAATTCCAAGAAATATTTCAGTACAATGCACGTTCATATAATTCCAATCAAGCGAATGTTATACAAACAAATAGTTTTGACTCTATACAACGCAATTAACCACATTATTTGTGTAATTGTTATATGTAGGTCTACAAAAGCTAACGTTCAATTGATTTGGTATTTAAATGTGTAATTTGATCATAAGCATTGTGACTTAAGTGTACTTAATAATAAATATGACGCCACTTTGATTTTTAGTCGATAATAAATATAAATAGAGCCGACGTAATTTGAATTATTTTGGAGTTTTGACGGCACGAAAACGCATATGTGTATGTTTTTCGAAGAAAAAGGACACGTAAGGACTAAAAAAGTTATACTATTATACAGATGAAGGAAATTCATGGTTGATTCAGAATCACGGTGTGGAGTTCCGACGCGAAGGCATTAAACCACGATAGCGACAAAAAGCTGGATATTACCCCAATGACTAACATTTTCTTAACAATTTACATATGGCTTGCAACGCTATTAAAGCGGGAAGCGGACAACGACAACGAGCAAGGCATGGTATAGGGGTGATAACCCTGGGTTATGGTTAGGGTTAGGGTTAAGGTTAGGGGTCGGGTTAGGGTTGAGGTTAGGGTTAAGGCTAACCCTAACCCAAACCCGACCCCAAACACTAACCCTACCCTTAACCCTAACCTTCTAACCCCCATGCGCATTACAATACCATGCCTCCCTCGTTGTCGTTGTCCTCTTCCCTATTAAAGCAGTCAATGACTTTTGATTAGTAATAACGATTCATGAATATCGGTATTATCAAAAAAGGAAGAGTTACTTGTTGATGAACAGAAAATATAAGAGTGCAATTTTGTTATATAACATTTTTCTAATTTACAGTTTGATGCCTTTAACAAAAGCTTTAATCGTCCGTTCTCGACGAGACACAACGGTAAATCAATGTCTAAAGGGGACAATGGACTGTATTTTCCTTTAAATATATGATTATTTACAGCACAGAAAAGTCCCTGATTATTTTTGATCGTCTATGAAAACGAAATTTGTGTTATGGAATCGTTTTATAAATACTTCGTGAAAGATACCCTTACTTTTGACAATAGTATACAGTATTTTCCTTAAAAATGTATATGTAAAGATGATTGTTCAGCCCCAACATCACCATTGGCCTTCTTGAAAGAACGAAATGGTGCTTACAGAGATAGAAATTTGTATGTTACCATAACCCACACTATACCAACATTGCGAACTGGGTCCTTATTGTCTACCATGCTTAAAAACTAAAATTATACCGGAGTTGTTACGGCTTCTCTTTCGACAAACATCATGCTCGTATCTCGCTCTAAACCTTGGTGTGTTGTCACTTAATAGAGCTCCATGCCAAGAAGAGGTGTAATCTAAGGTCCAAACGTGTAACAGTGAGGCACATTAACAAATAAAAAGCGTTATCAGAAGCCGCCCATTACTTTGCGTCTGCTAATAACAGTTTACATATCTATAATGTCTAATCTTTGATGGATGCAATAACACTCTATTGTCCGAAGCAATCGCCGACACTGAAAATTTACGTGCCTGACTCATTTTATAATTTGCTATTCGTTTGTGGAGTGTTCCATTGGCTTGTCATCGCATTTCATAACGGACACGGTATCCTCTAGAGAATAATGTCTTTATCGTAGTTAAATTGAATCATGTAACCTTAAGTGCACTGTCTTAAACAAGCTTCACAAATGTACCGTAGACATTGTGACGATCCATATTTGAACCTATGGGCACTGCACGATTTCTATGACCATTTGCAGGTCATTGTTCACAGAAATTGCAATAATTTCAGGGCAATACGTATGTTAAGAAGTGAACGAGTTAGTTCGTGGTTGAACGAATCGTTATTAGTCGCATCACGATATATAATTTAAACACTTGTAAAATAGCAGACTAAAGTCGACTAATATCATATATAGCTGTTATACAAATTAATATGTTTGACAAACGAAAACAAACTGAATTAACAATGTACATTCGATTTAAGATGTAGCAATATGTCCATATTGATGTTATAGGGAAATCTTGAGTTTCTAGACAATAATTTACAAATTAATTGGATAAAGGTCCCAGTATGCATCCGAAACGCTTAGCGTATTACAGTATGCGATTTGAATTTTATGATATACGGATTTACAAGCTTGACAAAATAAAGGCTTTATAAAGCTTTGAAATTCAAGTCGGCAGATAAAAAACGTATTGCGATACTTGCTGTTTTTCCGAATCTGCGTGCCAATACTAGCCGGACAACATAAGTATGCATACAAAGTCGTCACTGCACAAACTAGTTTATTGTACAGTAGTATCATAACCAATGTCGACCATTTAGACAACAGAGGTGTAAGAGTGCATATAATAAGATGAATATAACGGTAATCAATGGATAGAGAAGTATGTTTAAGCTTCGTGGATTGGGCCATGTTGCATATCGCCCTAGGATATGCCTCTCGTGTGATACACCATAACGAGAGCCACTCGACTTATATACACTAATGGCTCAATCTACTGAAATATTCCGTATAGACATTAAACATGAACACAACTTAATCATTTGTTCGGGACCTTTGTACTCAAATAACACGACAAATTACCCCGTGTATGGTGTATTTTTCTTCCCATCATGTTTGCTTTGTTTATAATCACGGCTCGTGAATTGATTCATGAGGTATGGCTACACGTACATTAAAATAGTCACAGATGTGTTTTTGTTTCATTCTAAAACTGTGAACCTATTTCACTTTGTCTTAAAAATTAAACACAACCAAAACAACTACCATTGAGATTCTAGTATGATGCATAATTATGGAAGGGAAAGACCGTCAATATTATTAATCACCAGAAATGCTGCACTACTTATCAGGATTATGTTCGGTAGCTGGGGTATTTCGATACTTTTACTGTTGTAAAAAATCGGCACTGAACGTTCTGTCAGACGAGAGCCGACCTAGCATTTCTACGAGTTGAGAAGTGTTTTATTGTAGTTTATGTTGGCAAGTAGCCGTTCGTTGTCATGTTTCGCCACGAGGCAAACTTTCCCAACAAAATGGTACATCGTTTATGAAAATCGACCGACATTTAGGCACTTAATGGCTTTAAAATGTTGACGTAGGTGATTTTCTCTCATATATATATATATATATATATATATATATATATATATATATATATATATATATATCAGAAAAATATTTTTTTTGTGAAAATGATGAACAATGTTGTTTTATGACATATTGATAGTGTTAAAGTGACTTGCCCACGCGCCCAACACCTGTGCACCAGAAGAATTATTTTTTACATTTACAATGGTTCACAATGGTTCAAGGCCCGTAAGCGAGGCATTGGTTCCTGGCTAAGACGAAAAATAATTTTGTCGCTCCCACTGCCTTTAGATTTCATGCAGACTTTCCATCTGTTGAAATGTCAACTTGTAACATTGCAAGATGTAAAGATACTCGATGACTAATCTAGACGTGTTTACATGATCACAGTGAAAATCGGCAGTTAGTTAAAATTACTGGTGCAAATTTGTATACTTTAGCATTTACCTTTGTAAAGAAGCGTTAGGGTTGTGATAAAGTTTTGTGCGTTGTGTATGCGATTTAAAAATAAAAGTAAATGTATATTTAACATTTTGAACATTTAATTTTTTTATTCATTGAACAGTTTAAATTGGACCATGCACAAGATGAACAATTGAGATGTTTGCACCTTAAAAATTAACATTGTTGAAAATTGAAAGATTAGATATCAAATATTATTTATTTGAACGGATATTATTTGACATGCATGTATAATCTATACTTGCAACATAGAACATATCAGCTGAATACTCAACGCGTGCAATATTAATGTTGATAAATAATATTGGCGGTCTTTCCCTTCCATAGCATAACAACGGTTGAAATAGTGTATTTGAAATGGTAAAAGCGCATAATATGTTGTCATAAAAAGTATTTTTAATATTGACTAGGTCGCGTTAGCTTGATGCGACGTGATTTCCACTTCCGCGCATTTCATAACAAAGAAAAACTACCAAATAACACGAGCAATTTACAAACGTATTATGTTTACGGATAGCCCTTGCAAAGTGTTTATAAAACATCAACATCCATTCTTAATGGATAAACGAGGATCATTGTGTATTGAATATCATGTTCGTAAAAAGTCAGAATGCAAGCTGATTGCATAAAAAGATTTCTCAGATCAGAGCGAATTCAATAAAGCCGATTTGTGGATTGAAGACAAAAGAAGTTTTTATCAAGCTTGATGAAAGTTTATATAAATTTGTCGAGTTAATATGCATAGATATTGACAAAAAACACGCTGCTATGTCATATCTGTTTGCTTGTTACATTATAAACGGGTAATGACATGATTATTCATCACTCATGCAAATGGCGTTGTTAACAATGATGCAATGGTCACGTGGTTTTACATGTGACCCGCGCTTGTTTGAATTTAAATTATTTTTGTGCATGCACATAAATTGAAAAGCCCTATCTTTAATCTTAATTAGGGCATTTCTTTACCGAATTTGACCAAATTTTTTGCACATCTGACATTAATAAACACACATTTTGACTCATAATCACTTTTTTTGCGACACATAACAAAAAATTGAAAATATACCAACATCAACTCGGGCGGCTTAACATGTATTTCTTCTGTTGCAACGTTCTAAATGGGATAGCACACATGGAGAATTTTATGTATTTTTCACAGGGTAAACCCTTTAATAAAGGGCTTTATTCTACCATGACCCGCGAATTGTATGTTGGACATACACATTAGTTGCTTTTCATATTTATTTGATTAACTATCTTTTATCATGATGCTGATGTGAAGCATTAATTAAAATGGCTTGACTCTCGACATGACTGGACACAACAATTTGAATATAAGGGTGCAGGATCACGTGACTTTAAGGGGTTCACAAATGGTTGTTAATGGACGTTAACACACCGGTAAGTGCTGCTTTGTTTCAAATAACTTTTTTTAAACATTTTTTTCTGAGGTTTCCTATACACGATGGACTATTCCATGTATCAGTCTCTTTTTCAGGTGGAGTCCTCCTTCATTCGACTTTTCGGCGCTATCCACGACATCTTCCGGAGGTGCGCCGGTTTAAGGTGAGCAAACCTCGACCAGAGACTGATTAGCTGTCTGCTGCTGCTCTCTCATCTCCCATAACCATTTTGAGGCTGATACTGCTTGCCTGCAGACATCTGATATTACCCGTCGCCTTGCTATTTCAGTGATGCCAAGTACTCCGTAGGCCTTCCAGAGTGACTGCCTTGCGATGCCCCGGCTGCCAACCTCGATAGTGAGAATTTCAACTAGTGTATACAAAACAAGTTTTAATGCGGCTTATTTTTTATGACAATGTGAAAAACATAAGAATTTATTTATCTAATAAGCCTGTGTTTTTTGACAAACCCTCTATGTAAATAACCTTCATATACACGGTTATGCTGTACGCAATGTGAAATTATGGCACCGATTTCAGACGTATTCGATAATGTATTCTTAAATCTTAAGATACCGGCACACATTGCAAGACAACTATATTGTATGCACTAAAGATGTGTGCATACATATTTCAATAACTTGTGATATCTGCAAAAATAAAGTTGTACACGTTGAGTTTTAATTCTGACCAGCCCGTGCGTAAAAGCCTGTGAAACCCGTGGATCCTGCATGTTAATATTTCCCTTATAAAATATGCAATAGTTTCTGGAGACTGGCGAGTAATGCTTGAGCATTCAATTAAATGGTGCTTTGTTGTGTCGAGGACAGCAGCCGACGAAATATGCATAATTCATACATCTATACGATCAACTGTTAAGCTCGATCGAATTTCGCAGTATTTTCAGAGACACTTTGCTGCCAACTTATTTTATGAGTTTTCAATCATACAGAGCGCTTTATAATTGATTCTTTTACAGCCAATTTTAGCTGACGATACATGTTTTCCATACAAAACAAGAACAATAGCATTAAAATTTGGATAGATATGATACATAACGGTTTAAGTGAGTGTACTTCCATCATACAATTAACATCATCAGTTATACAAAGCGTTACGTTTTGTCGGGCCTTATAGCGTTCGTTAAAGTGTAATACAAATGTCGTGCATCAGTTATACAAAGCGAATCTACCGATGTCAATTCAATAAGTTCACTATTCATGATAAGATGTTATATTGTAATGTAATTTTTTTAAGAATAAAAATTCATAAAGAATCAATCAATTTACTTGCCATATTAGGATAATTGCCTATTTTACCAGAATCGTAATGTGATATCAGTCATATATGGCGAACAAGAAAAAAAAAGATAAGTTAAATTTTTGAAATTATTCGTGTTATCACAATGACATTATTGATCCCATATTGTTTAAGTTATAGATTAAACGTCAAATTAAGGCTACGTGTGTGTCTGTACAAAACTTAAAGGACTTGGCACAATTTTGCAACGTTGAGTTATAAAAATAACACAGCTTCAATTTATTTTTGTTTGACTACTGATATCACAGGTCTTCATGATTTATTTGCAGTATAATTGTTTATAGCAATTGACAATTCTGTAATGGTTGACACCAACACAGAACAAGATGAAAACTAATACGCTTTTTTGCTTAAGAACAGAACGCTCACGTCATAGTATAAATAAACATGACATATTCCCACTGGATATTAACAGCGCTTTCAACAGCAATTGTTGACACGTCGTTAAGCTCATTGAACGTTAGTTCGAATCGGTATGCTAGGGCTGAGACAGTGTTGATCAAAGAAGAGTTAACAATGCACGCTTTGGCTACAACAGGAGATCATAACGGTGGAAAGTTCGAAACGTTATGCTAGCGTCAGTGTTGAACCAATAATAACTAAAAACACGCTTTGAATGCAACATGAGAGCATAACGGTCGTAATATGATAATAAATAATATATATTATTTGCTTCAGATTGTCTTTAGTTCCAATTGTTTTCGTCAAATTCCAATCTACCAGACTGGTTTGTCACAGCCCACGTGATCCCAGGTCCCAGTGGATGTTGGCATTGCAGCAGAGAATAATCTGATTGTTTTGAATAGAGATAAGTGTATCAAGCACTAGCCTTAGACAGTAAAATAATGAACAAGTAAATTAACCTGGGGTAAATTTTAATATGAAAATACCAATTGATATTGTTACCTGGGACAATTATATATTCACCAATAGTCAAGGCATAGGTCGGTAATATAAGTTTGCACATGGTTCCGTGTTCTATCAGATACTTATACATGGATAAAAAACGGACATTGCGAGTTGTTGATGCAAACTAGTATGCATTATATAATATGTGGTGGTTCATCCAAGGAGTTAAAGCCACATAACAATT
Organism: Dreissena polymorpha; assembly: GCF_020536995.1. Classification (NCBI taxonomy): domain Eukaryota; kingdom Metazoa; phylum Mollusca; class Bivalvia; order Myida; family Dreissenidae; genus Dreissena; species Dreissena polymorpha. The sequence continues at coordinate 90,838,303 of NC_068360.1, forward strand.
TGATCCCCAAAGCTCTTGCACTAGACATGTGCTGATAATTAACAATTTCACATTAATTATACATTCAGTCATTTGGATTACATGACATAACACATTGCGTATCAAATGGAACTTTATAAACAACGATCACCATTGTTCGTGGTAGCTGGAATTACCAGGAATCATTCAATATTTAAATGTTATATGATAACTAGCATGCTTGCTTTCAATTAAATTCTGCGTTTCAAATGTATGGTTTTTAAATCACATGCGTCATGTGGGTGTTTTGTTTGTAAAATCACGAGTTGAATATGGCTGTTAAAATATTCAGATGTTATGATAACCGTGGTGATTTTAATACCCGTATCAAATTCAACATAGTGCTTTTTATAATAGTTTGACGTTGTTGTCTTCCAACCTTGAAAGAGATGTATGATACGTTGACACGTTATGGTGAGCGCGCGCATTGAATCGTGTTGATAAATTAATAACAGATCACGATCCTTTAAACAATAAAGTAGCAAATGCAAATTAAGCATCGCGTCCATCAAACAGATAGCAATATTTTGAAATATTATTACGGTCATTGAGGCAATCAGCTTGTCAAATGAATTATAAATGATGATTAATGTTTAGGAAGTTTAGATGCGTGGTTTCAAATCACTCGTGCTTCGCACTCGTGAATTATTCCCTACGCATCTTAACTTCCGGCCGTAGGTTATTCGACAACAAACTATAACGTACACGAATTATTTCTTAAACAACGCGGAAATGGAATTCCAGCGCAAACACCTTTAAGTCAGTATACGTCGTCGTTTATGCAAATGAGGCGCAGTTCTCATTTTTAGAGGATATGCAGAATGTCTTTTACCTTCTTAACTTAACAAAACTAATGACCAATGTGTCGTGGTGCATATAATATAATTAACCCCGTATAGGGTATTTGGTATTAAGCGGCGACTGTTACATGTGTTAAGGGAAATTACTTCTAGAAGGATTTTTTTCTCAGAATTCACGATTTGACAATTTCGAAACATTTTGTCAAAGGTTTAAAAGAAATTGTTTGTCATTGGCCTAAAAATCACTTCATATTATAGCTTAGTCATACACTAACGTAACGTTTTCATTTAAAATATATAATCGTCAAAAATTGATACAAATATCATCTATTAAATACGAAACGGTCAAATGATTATGTAGTGTTTTTTTGTTCTCGTTATTTTCCTTTAAATGTGTGTCGCAGTTTGGTTTAAAAGCTCTAAAATAAAATTATCGGCGGAATAGTCGAAACGATATTTCAGTAGTTTTAAGCCGCACGACCCCGGTGGAGCCATCATTTTTTCAATGCTCTGTTAAATTGGCGATTCTGACTAAGATCACCTTTTGACGTATATAAATTGACGTTATTATGCAGAGGAAGAAATCCATTTCCAATAGTGCAGGACAAATTTCCTAGATATAACGAGAGGCATGGTTGTCAACAGCAGTCCATTTCCGCATATGGAAGTATTCGTAAAATGGTTACGGCGGTAGGCCGGGCGGTATAGGGAACTCTCAAGAAAAGAGATAAACAACACCATTTGTTTAACAGTAATAGCTCATTAGACAAGTGTTAAACAACAAACCTTTAAATTTTACACTTATTGCATGATGTTATCGTATTAAATGTATTTGCCAGTATGACCTTAGTAGATCCATGCTGTGTCTTAAAGCAAAAATATGTTAAACTATTTTCAAAGGAAATATAAATATAAATGCAATACTAATTACACGTCTCCATTGCCTCAAACGTGTATGCAGCCAAAGAAATCTTCTCGGGTCTACCAATCTCTTTGGATATTTTATGGTTGATTGTGTAGAAATAATAAAAGCCAAATAGAAATAAATTTGTTCTGCAAAATGTGCAACTATAGGCAAATTGCAGGGTTAAACTTGTTATTATAAGGTCTATGTCCCCAGCGTCTTCTGATGCCGATAGGCAAGAAGCGAATGACGATCACACGTTTAATATAGCATCAATAGTGCTTCCTACAAAGCTTTGATACTTGCACGGATGATGTGTTTAAAAACTTTCAACACATCAACAATATTTAATTAAGAAAGAACGAATTCTTCCCAATTCTTCGCCTTGCAGTTGGTGTTGTACATGAATGCATTTTGACGGGTAAACGGGTAAAATAAATAAACGTAATTACCTGTAAAGGTATTCAGTCAGTCCGGAAAGGAAAAGTAGTCATATGAGCCTTGTTTTAGAAAAACTGGGCTTTATGCATGAGCGTCAAGTGTTGTTCTAGATTAGACTGTACAGAAACGACACTTACCGCCTTAACTGGGTTTTCAGTAAACATATAATTATATGTATATTATAATCATTAACATTATGAAATTTTGAGTGTAACTTCCTGCGTTGTTTATGGTTCTTTCATTCAACAATAGGTCACGGATGTCGGATTATCTAATTTCCTGTAATCGTGTCGATCCCTGCATTAGCAAATCATTTTTAAATTCATATAATCATCATGAAATCTCAATAAAACATCATCAATATTCGTTTAATATAACTGATCAACTAGGAATAATTCCCACGTGCATTGCGTTGTGTGAAGTAGCAACTGGGCTTTATTGATCGTTGTCGATTGATTAAGAGATTACAGAGATAACGGTCTGTGTTAATTTATTTTATTACGGACTATATTTTAAGCAATTAAAGCCATGGTGTCAGCGAAATTCGTCGATGTCAGTGTCAATTCATGATATTTGATATAGTAAGTAGCCTTGTTAATTAGTAAAAAAGTATTCAATTGCAATTTTATCCTGTTTTGTTATATAAAACGCCTAATTGAAATTATTGTGTATTGGAAATGTAATAAATATTTAGTGTTTTTTTTAATTTTAAAATCAATATTGCTTACAGTGGGTTTCTTTTAGGAATCTCGAATGAGGCCTAACGTCAGGCCCAACGAGGAGATGAGGTATTGCATTTCATATGCAGACAGTGTGAGGAAACAAACTGGCCAGAAATCACCGACACCGATGCGGATGAAGGAGCTATCACCAGCACTGACCAACAATCGATGGACAACTCGACATCTACAGATGTATCGTCTATCGCTGCTGATCTCGAAACGTTGTATCGGACATTCAATATCAAACAACGCAACTTCGACGTGACAATGAAACCGACATAGACGTTCATATTATATATATATTCGTACTGGACTTTTAGTTAGGCCTAGCCACCGCCTACCGAAACAAACAGGTCATCCAACAGTACGTTCGGCAGTTGATGGCCTTGCCGTTCCTGCCAGCCGGACACATTTCCGAAATGTTTCGCCAGCTTTAAATAGGCCCGTGCAAACACCGTCAAACTGACGCAGCTAATAGACTTCGTCAATCGCCGATGGATCAACAATAACATCTTACGTGTGGAAGATTGGAGCGTCTTCAGGCGTTCGATTCGAACGAATAATGATGTTGAAGGTAATTGCAATACCGGTATACATTTGATTTTTATTCATACAATTCTTCTCAATTTTCTATTGAATTGGTTAAATAACGCACGCAAATTTTAAATAATGTTTGCATTGATTTCAGGATGGCATGATTGGCTCAACAGCCAGGCACATCATGGCGAAGTGCCTTTTTACGTGCTGTTTCCAGCCCTGCGCAAGGAAGACGAGATGGTGGACATCAGCGTGCGAACGGACCCAGGGCGAACAGGATTTAGGGCGAATGAGAATAAGGGCGAACTGAAATTAGGGCGAACGGACCGATTGCGACAGGTGTCAGACAATAGTGAACATTAAGTTGGCAACCAACAAAATATGCCTGTAATATGATTTGTATCATCAACATGAACAATAGTTTACCTGTAATAGAATTAAATTGAAAGTTGGTTTATACCTGAGATACTTGATATGAATCTATGTTCATTTGAATATTAGTATGAGTATAAGTATAAAGTATTTCCTCATTGATAAAAAACTGCAATATTATGTGTGGATATTAATTTTAGTTTGAGTATTTGTATAAAGTAAGTGTTTCTCGATTAATTAATAATACCGCAATCATACATGTTGATATTTTATTTCGGGGTGACACAACGGCCATCTGGCAAGCATTGTGAATCTTTATTGACCATGCGTTTACGATTAAAAGACCCCAGAAGGAAAAGTATCCTCTATGTCATAGCTCCACCTAACGCAATCTAGGTTGAACACATGTTTGTACCCTTAGACCCACCAACGTCAACATTGCTCATATAAAGCGGTAACATGTCAACGAGGATTCATTCATAGCTTTTTAAAGGCTTTTGTTTTTATCTGACTTATGAATTTTGGAGTTAATGTTTCGCTACCAGCTTTTTACGATCTCAGCTGATATGTGTTTTTTGGGAAATGCCAATTGAACATCTGAGTTGCTACGCAGAAGCGGTCTTGCTTGTACGCATACAAGTTCTGGATTCGAAATCTGGGACTGGCACACTGTTTAATATAACTTTTCTATTTCTCTTATAAAGATGTTCAACTTTTCCAAATAATATAGTTTTGATGTTAAATTTATAAATTGAATGGCATTTGTTCAACAATAAGGACATTTGTAATCAAACCCTTTTACGTTAGTAACCGTATACGAATAATAGATATTATCCAGGAAGACACCACGTGATGCTATACAAAGAGAAGATTAATGCTGACAAGCTTTATCAATTATTTCAATAATTTAACATGAGCGTCACATTGAGACAGTGTATCCTTAACAAGAACTATTAAGTTTGTGTTTTCATCAATGTAGAGGCTGTTTGCAATATATTGTTTTTTATTTATATGAAATTCATTTATATTGCATGCACTTGGTAATCAAATAGAGAGCTTGTCTGTCAAAATTTTCATTTGTCATTATAAACGGCTGTAAATATTTTTACCTTACTAAGCAACATCAGCGGTTATTGGTTTGTTCAATTGTTTTTAATGAAATGAACTCTAATATAATGGAACACAGTGACGTCAACGCATTCGTTAATTATTTGTACACTTTTCTAGAATGGTTATCTATCAAACATGCATTGATACACAGCTAGCTACACGGCTAGCAATAGTTTCTGGAGACTGGCGAGTAATGCTTGAGCATTCAATTAAATGGTGCTTTGTTGTGTCGAGGACAGCAGCCGACGAAATATGCATAATTCATACATCTATACGATCAACTGTTAAGCTCGATCGAATTTCGCAGTATTTTCAGAGACACTTTGCTGCCAACTTATTTTATGAGTTTTCAATCATACAGAGCGCTTTATAATTGATTCTTTTACAGCCAATTTTAGCTGACGATACATGTTTTCCATACAAAACAAGAACAATAGCATTAAAATTTGGATAGATATGATACATAACGGTTTAAGTGAGTGTACTTCCATCATACAATTAACATCATCAGTTATACAAAGCGTTACGTTTTGTCGGGCCTTATAGCGTTCGTTAAAGTGTAATACAAATGTCGTGCATCAGTTATACAAAGCGAATCTACCGATGTCAATTCAATAAGTTCACTATTCATGATAAGATGTTATATTGTAATGTAATTTTTTTAAGAATAAAAATTCATAAAGAATCAATCAATTTACTTGCCATATTAGGATAATTGCCTATTTTACCAGAATCGTAATGTGATATCAGTCATATATGGCGAACAAGAAAAAAAAAGATAAGTTAAATTTTTGAAATTATTCGTGTTATCACAATGACATTATTGATCCCATATTGTTTAAGTTATAGATTAAACGTCAAATTAAGGCTACGTGTGTGTCTGTACAAAACTTAAAGGACTTGGCACAATTTTGCAACGTTGAGTTATAATATTTATATTTATAATATATAAATATTTTGAAATATTATTACGGTCATTGAGGCAATCAGCTTGTCAAATGAATTATAAATGATGATTAATGTTTAGGAAGTTTAGATGCGTGGTTTCAAATCACTCGTGCTTCGCACTCGTGAATTATTCCCTACGCATCTTAACTTCCGGCCGTAGGTTATTCGACAACAAACTATAACGTACACGAATTATTTCTTAAACAACGCGGAAATGGAATTCCAGCGCAAACACCTTTAAGTCAGTATACGTCGTCGTTTATGCAAATGAGGCGCAGTTCTCATTTTTAGAGGATATGCAGAATGTCTTTTACCTTCTTAACTTAACAAAACTAATGACCAATGTGTCGTGGTGCATATAATATAATTAACCCCGTATAGGGTATTTGGTATTAAGCGGCGACTGTTACATGTGTTAAGGGAAATTACTTCTAGAAGGATTTTTTTCTCAGAATTCACGATTTGACAATTTCGAAACATTTTGTCAAAGGTTTAAAAGAAATTGTTTGTCATTGGCCTAAAAATCACTTCATATTATAGCTTAGTCATACACTAACGTAACGTTTTCATTTAAAATATATAATCGTCAAAAATTGATACAAATATCATCTATTAAATACGAAACGGTCAAATGATTATGTAGTGTTTTTTTGTTCTCGTTATTTTCCTTTAAATGTGTGTCGCAGTTTGGTTTAAAAGCTCTAAAATAAAATTATCGGCGGAATAGTCGAAACGATATTTCAGTAGTTTTAAGCCGCACGACCCCGGTGGAGCCATCATTTTTTCAATGCTCTGTTAAATTGGCGATTCTGACTAAGATCACCTTTTGACGTATATAAATTGACGTTATTATGCAGAGGAAGAAATCCATTTCCAATAGTGCAGGACAAATTTCCTAGATATAACGAGAGGCATGGTTGTCAACAGCAGTCCATTTCCGCATATGGAAGTATTCGTAAAATGGTTACGGCGGTAGGCCGGGCGGTATAGGGAACTCTCAAGAAAAGAGATAAACAACACCATTTGTTTAACAGTAATAGCTCATTAGACAAGTGTTAAACAACAAACCTTTAAATTTTACACTTATTGCATGATGTTATCGTATTAAATGTATTTGCCAGTATGACCTTAGTAGATCCATGCTGTGTCTTAAAGCAAAAATATGTTAAACTATTTTCAAAGGAAATATAAATATAAATGCAATACTAATTACACGTCTCCATTGCCTCAAACGTGTATGCAGCCAAAGAAATCTTCTCGGGTCTACCAATCTCTTTGGATATTTTATGGTTGATTGTGTAGAAATAATAAAAGCCAAATAGAAATAAATTTGTTCTGCAAAATGTGCAACTATAGGCAAATTGCAGGGTTAAACTTGTTATTATAAGGTCTATGTCCCCAGCGTCTTCTGATGCCGATAGGCAAGAAGCGAATGACGATCACACGTTTAATATAGCATCAATAGTGCTTCCTACAAAGCTTTGATACTTGCACGGATGATGTGTTTAAAAACTTTCAACACATCAACAATATTTAATTAAGAAAGAACGAATTCTTCCCAATTCTTCGCCTTGCAGTTGGTGTTGTACATGAATGCATTTTGACGGGTAAACGGGTAAAATAAATAAACGTAATTACCTGTAAAGGTATTCAGTCAGTCCGGAAAGGAAAAGTAGTCATATGAGCCTTGTTTTAGAAAAACTGGGCTTTATGCATGAGCGTCAAGTGTTGTTCTAGATTAGACTGTACAGAAACGACACTTACCGCCTTAACTGGGTTTTCAGTAAACATATAATTATATGTATATTATAATCATTAACATTATGAAATTTTGAGTGTAACTTCCTGCGTTGTTTATGGTTCTTTCATTCAACAATAGGTCACGGATGTCGGATTATCTAATTTCCTGTAATCGTGTCGATCCCTGCATTAGCAAATCATTTTTAAATTCATATAATCATCATGAAATCTCAATAAAACATCATCAATATTCGTTTAATATAACTGATCAACTAGGAATAATTCCCACGTGCATTGCGTTGTGTGAAGTAGCAACTGGGCTTTATTGATCGTTGTCGATTGATTAAGAGATTACAGAGATAACGGTCTGTGTTAATTTATTTTATTACGGACTATATTTTAAGCAATTAAAGCCATGGTGTCAGCGAAATTCGTCGATGTCAGTGTCAATTCATGATATTTGATATAGTAAGTAGCCTTGTTAATTAGTAAAAAAGTATTCAATTGCAATTTTATCCTGTTTTGTTATATAAAACGCCTAATTGAAATTATTGTGTATTGGAAATGTAATAAATATTTAGTGTTTTTTTTAATTTTAAAATCAATATTGCTTACAGTGGGTTTCTTTTAGGAATCTCGAATGAGGCCTAACGTCAGGCCCAACGAGGAGATGAGGTATTGCATTTCATATGCAGACAGTGTGAGGAAACAAACTGGCCAGAAATCACCGACACCGATGCGGATGAAGGAGCTATCACCAGCACTGACCAACAATCGATGGACAACTCGACATCTACAGATGTATCGTCTATCGCTGCTGATCTCGAAACGTTGTATCGGACATTCAAACAACGCAACTTCGACGTGACAATGAAACCGACATAGACGTTCATATTATATATATATTCGTACTGGACTTTTAGTTAGGCCTAGCCACCGCCTACCGAAACAAACAGGTCATCCAACAGTACGTTCGGCAGTTGATGGCCTTGCCGTTCCTGCCAGCCGGACACATTTCCGAAATGTTTCGCCAGCTTTAAATAGGCCCGTGCAAACACCGTCAAACTGACGCAGCTAATAGACTTCGTCAATCGCCGATGGATCAACAATAACATCTTACGTGTGGAAGATTGGAGCGTCTTCAGGCGTTCGATTCGAACGAATAATGATGTTGAAGGTAATTGCAATACCGGTATACATTTGATTTTTATTCATACAATTCTTCTCAATTTTCTATTGAATTGGTTAAATAACGCACGCAAATTTTAAATAATGTTTGCATTGATTTCAGGATGGCATGATTGGCTCAACAGCCAGGCACATCATGGCGAAGTGCCTTTTTACGTGCTGTTTCCAGCCCTGCGCAAGGAAGACGAGATGGTGGACATCAGCGTGCGAACGGACCCAGGGCGAACAGGATTTAGGGCGAATGAGAATAAGGGCGAACTGAAATTAGGGCGAACGGACCGATTGCGACAGGTGTCAGACAATAGTGAACATTAAGTTGGCAACCAACAAAATATGCCTGTAATATGATTTGTATCATCAACATGAACAATAGTTTACCTGTAATAGAATTAAATTGAAAGTTGGTTTATACCTGAGATACTTGATATGAATCTATGTTCATTTGAATATTAGTATGAGTATAAGTATAAAGTATTTCCTCATTGATAAAAAACTGCAATATTATGTGTGGATATTAATTTTAGTTTGAGTATTTGTATAAAGTAAGTGTTTCTCGATTAATTAATAATACCGCAATCATACATGTTGATATTTTATTTCGGGGTGACACAACGGCCATCTGGCAAGCATTGTGAATCTTTATTGACCATGCGTTTACGATTAAAAGACCCCAGAAGGAAAAGTATCCTCTATGTCATAGCTCCACCTAACGCAATCTAGGTTGAACACATGTTTGTACCCTTAGACCCACCAACGTCAACATTGCTCATATAAAGCGGTAACATGTCAACGAGGATTCATTCATAGCTTTTTAAAGGCTTTTGTTTTTATCTGACTTATGAATTTTGGAGTTAATGTTTCGCTACCAGCTTTTTACGATCTCAGCTGATATGTGTTTTTTGGGAAATGCCAATTGAACATCTGAGTTGCTACGCAGAAGCGGTCTTGCTTGTACGCATACAAGTTCTGGATTCGAAATCTGGGACTGGCACACTGTTTAATATAACTTTTCTATTTCTCTTATAAAGATGTTCAACTTTTCCAAATAATATAGTTTTGATGTTAAATTTATAAATTGAATGGCATTTGTTCAACAATAAGGACATTTGTAATCAAACCCTTTTACGTTAGTAACCGTATACGAATAATAGATATTATCCAGGAAGACACCACGTGATGCTATACAAAGAGAAGATTAATGCTGACAAGCTTTATCAATTATTTCAATAATTTAACATGAGCGTCACATTGAGACAGTGTATCCTTAACAAGAACTATTAAGTTTGTGTTTTCATCAATGTAGAGGCTGTTTGCAATATATTGTTTTTTATTTATATGAAATTCATTTATATTGCATGCACTTGGTAATCAAATAGAGAGCTTGTCTGTCAAAATTTTCATTTGTCATTATAAACGGCTGTAAATATTTTTACCTTACTAAGCAACATCAGCGGTTATTGGTTTGTTCAATTGTTTTTAATGAAATGAACTCTAATATAATGGAACACAGTGACGTCAACGCATTCGTTAATTATTTGTACACTTTTCTAGAATGGTTATCTATCAAACATGCATTGATACACAGCTAGCTACACGGCTAGCAATAGTTTCTGGAGACTGGCGAGTAATGCTTGAGCATTCAATTAAATGGTGCTTTGTTGTGTCGAGGACAGCAGCCGACGAAATATGCATAATTCATACATCTATACGATCAACTGTTAAGCTCGATCGAATTTCGCAGTATTTTCAGAGACACTTTGCTGCCAACTTATTTTATGAGTTTTCAATCATACAGAGCGCTTTATAATTGATTCTTTTACAGCCAATTTTAGCTGACGATACATGTTTTCCATACAAAACAAGAACAATAGCATTAAAATTTGGATAGATATGATACATAACGGTTTAAGTGAGTGTACTTCCATCATACAATTAACATCATCAGTTATACAAAGCGTTACGTTTTGTCGGGCCTTATAGCGTTCGTTAAAGTGTAATACAAATGTCGTGCATCAGTTATACAAAGCGAATCTACCGATGTCAATTCAATAAGTTCACTATTCATGATAAGATGTTATATTGTAATGTAATTTTTTTAAGAATAAAAATTCATAAAGAATCAATCAATTTACTTGCCATATTAGGATAATTGCCTATTTTACCAGAATCGTAATGTGATATCAGTCATATATGGCGAACAAGAAAAAAAAAGATAAGTTAAATTTTTGAAATTATTCGTGTTATCACAATGACATTATTGATCCCATATTGTTTAAGTTATAGATTAAACGTCAAATTAAGGCTACGTGTGTGTCTGTACAAAACTTAAAGGACTTGGCACAATTTTGCAACGTTGAGTTATAATATTTATATTTATAATATATAAATATTTTGAAATATTATTACGGTCATTGAGGCAATCAGCTTGTCAAATGAATTATAAATGATGATTAATGTTTAGGAAGTTTAGATGCGTGGTTTCAAATCACTCGTGCTTCGCACTCGTGAATTATTCCCTACGCATCTTAACTTCCGGCCGTAGGTTATTCGACAACAAACTATAACGTACACGAATTATTTCTTAAACAACGCGGAAATGGAATTCCAGCGCAAACACCTTTAAGTCAGTATACGTCGTCGTTTATGCAAATGAGGCGCAGTTCTCATTTTTAGAGGATATGCAGAATGTCTTTTACCTTCTTAACTTAACAAAACTAATGACCAATGTGTCGTGGTGCATATAATATAATTAACCCCGTATAGGGTATTTGGTATTAAGCGGCGACTGTTACATGTGTTAAGGGAAATTACTTCTAGAAGGATTTTTTTCTCAGAATTCACGATTTGACAATTTCGAAACATTTTGTCAAAGGTTTAAAAGAAATTGTTTGTCATTGGCCTAAAAATCACTTCATATTATAGCTTAGTCATACACTAACGTAACGTTTTCATTTAAAATATATAATCGTCAAAAATTGATACAAATATCATCTATTAAATACGAAACGGTCAAATGATTATGTAGTGTTTTTTTGTTCTCGTTATTTTCCTTTAAATGTGTGTCGCAGTTTGGTTTAAAAGCTCTAAAATAAAATTATCGGCGGAATAGTCGAAACGATATTTCAGTAGTTTTAAGCCGCACGACCCCGGTGGAGCCATCATTTTTTCAATGCTCTGTTAAATTGGCGATTCTGACTAAGATCACCTTTTGACGTATATAAATTGACGTTATTATGCAGAGGAAGAAATCCATTTCCAATAGTGCAGGACAAATTTCCTAGATATAACGAGAGGCATGGTTGTCAACAGCAGTCCATTTCCGCATATGGAAGTATTCGTAAAATGGTTACGGCGGTAGGCCGGGCGGTATAGGGAACTCTCAAGAAAAGAGATAAACAACACCATTTGTTTAACAGTAATAGCTCATTAGACAAGTGTTAAACAACAAACCTTTAAATTTTACACTTATTGCATGATGTTATCGTATTAAATGTATTTGCCAGTATGACCTTAGTAGATCCATGCTGTGTCTTAAAGCAAAAATATGTTAAACTATTTTCAAAGGAAATATAAATATAAATGCAATACTAATTACACGTCTCCATTGCCTCAAACGTGTATGCAGCCAAAGAAATCTTCTCGGGTCTACCAATCTCTTTGGATATTTTATGGTTGATTGTGTAGAAATAATAAAAGCCAAATAGAAATAAATTTGTTCTGCAAAATGTGCAACTATAGGCAAATTGCAGGGTTAAACTTGTTATTATAAGGTCTATGTCCCCAGCGTCTTCTGATGCCGATAGGCAAGAAGCGAATGACGATCACACGTTTAATATAGCATCAATAGTGCTTCCTACAAAGCTTTGATACTTGCACGGATGATGTGTTTAAAAACTTTCAACACATCAACAATATTTAATTAAGAAAGAACGAATTCTTCCCAATTCTTCGCCTTGCAGTTGGTGTTGTACATGAATGCATTTTGACGGGTAAACGGGTAAAATAAATAAACGTAATTACCTGTAAAGGTATTCAGTCAGTCCGGAAAGGAAAAGTAGTCATATGAGCCTTGTTTTAGAAAAACTGGGCTTTATGCATGAGCGTCAAGTGTTGTTCTAGATTAGACTGTACAGAAACGACACTTACCGCCTTAACTGGGTTTTCAGTAAACATATAATTATATGTATATTATAATCATTAACATTATGAAATTTTGAGTGTAACTTCCTGCGTTGTTTATGGTTCTTTCATTCAACAATAGGTCACGGATGTCGGATTATCTAATTTCCTGTAATCGTGTCGATCCCTGCATTAGCAAATCATTTTTAAATTCATATAATCATCATGAAATCTCAATAAAACATCATCAATATTCGTTTAATATAACTGATCAACTAGGAATAATTCCCACGTGCATTGCGTTGTGTGAAGTAGCAACTGGGCTTTATTGATCGTTGTCGATTGATTAAGAGATTACAGAGATAACGGTCTGTGTTAATTTATTTTATTACGGACTATATTTTAAGCAATTAAAGCCATGGTGTCAGCGAAATTCGTCGATGTCAGTGTCAATTCATGATATTTGATATAGTAAGTAGCCTTGTTAATTAGTAAAAAAGTATTCAATTGCAATTTTATCCTGTTTTGTTATATAAAACGCCTAATTGAAATTATTGTGTATTGGAAATGTAATAAATATTTAGTGTTTTTTTTAATTTTAAAATCAATATTGCTTACAGTGGGTTTCTTTTAGGAATCTCGAATGAGGCCTAACGTCAGGCCCAACGAGGAGATGAGGTATTGCATTTCATATGCAGACAGTGTGAGGAAACAAACTGGCCAGAAATCACCGACACCGATGCGGATGAAGGAGCTATCACCAGCACTGACCAACAATCGATGGACAACTCGACATCTACAGATGTATCGTCTATCGCTGCTGATCTCGAAACGTTGTATCGGACATTCAATATCAAACAACGCAACTTCGACGTGACAATGAAACCGACATAGACGTTCATATTATATATATATTCGTACTGGACTTTTAGTTAGGCCTAGCCACCGCCTACCGAAACAAACAGGTCATCCAACAGTACGTTCGGCAGTTGATGGCCTTGCCGTTCCTGCCAGCCGGACACATTTCCGAAATGTTTCGCCAGCTTTAAATAGGCCCGTGCAAACACCGTCAAACTGACGCAGCTAATAGACTTCGTCAATCGCCGATGGATCAACAATAACATCTTACGTGTGGAAGATTGGAGCGTCTTCAGGCGTTCGATTCGAACGAATAATGATGTTGAAGGTAATTGCAATACCGGTATACATTTGATTTTTATTCATACAATTCTTCTCAATTTTCTATTGAATTGGTTAAATAACGCACGCAAATTTTAAATAATGTTTGCATTGATTTCAGGATGGCATGATTGGCTCAACAGCCAGGCACATCATGGCGAAGTGCCTTTTTACGTGCTGTTTCCAGCCCTGCGCAAGGAAGACGAGATGGTGGACATCAGCGTGCGAACGGACCCAGGGCGAACAGGATTTAGGGCGAATGAGAATAAGGGCGAACTGAAATTAGGGCGAACGGACCGATTGCGACAGGTGTCAGACAATAGTGAACATTAAGTTGGCAACCAACAAAATATGCCTGTAATATGATTTGTATCATCAACATGAACAATAGTTTACCTGTAATAGAATTAAATTGAAAGTTGGTTTATACCTGAGATACTTGATATGAATCTATGTTCATTTGAATATTAGTATGAGTATAAGTATAAAGTATTTCCTCATTGATAAAAAACTGCAATATTATGTGTGGATATTAATTTTAGTTTGAGTATTTGTATAAAGTAAGTGTTTCTCGATTAATTAATAATACCGCAATCATACATGTTGATATTTTATTTCGGGGTGACACAACGGCCATCTGGCAAGCATTGTGAATCTTTATTGACCATGCGTTTACGATTAAAAGACCCCAGAAGGAAAAGTATCCTCTATGTCATAGCTCCACCTAACGCAATCTAGGTTGAACACATGTTTGTACCCTTAGACCCACCAACGTCAACATTGCTCATATAAAGCGGTAACATGTCAACGAGGATTCATTCATAGCTTTTTAAAGGCTTTTGTTTTTATCTGACTTATGAATTTTGGAGTTAATGTTTCGCTACCAGCTTTTTACGATCTCAGCTGATATGTGTTTTTTGGGAAATGCCAATTGAACATCTGAGTTGCTACGCAGAAGCGGTCTTGCTTGTACGCATACAAGTTCTGGATTCGAAATCTGGGACTGGCACACTGTTTAATATAACTTTTCTATTTCTCTTATAAAGATGTTCAACTTTTCCAAATAATATAGTTTTGATGTTAAATTTATAAATTGAATGGCATTTGTTCAACAATAAGGACATTTGTAATCAAACCCTTTTACGTTAGTAACCGTATACGAATAATAGATATTATCCAGGAAGACACCACGTGATGCTATACAAAGAGAAGATTAATGCTGACAAGCTTTATCAATTATTTCAATAATTTAACATGAGCGTCACATTGAGACAGTGTATCCTTAACAAGAACTATTAAGTTTGTGTTTTCATCAATGTAGAGGCTGTTTGCAATATATTGTTTTTTATTTATATGAAATTCATTTATATTGCATGCACTTGGTAATCAAATAGAGAGCTTGTCTGTCAAAATTTTCATTTGTCATTATAAACGGCTGTAAATATTTTTACCTTACTAAGCAACATCAGCGGTTATTGGTTTGTTCAATTGTTTTTAATGAAATGAACTCTAATATAATGGAACACAGTGACGTCAACGCATTCGTTAATTATTTGTACACTTTTCTAGAATGGTTATCTATCAAACATGCATTGATACACAGCTAGGTCACACTGCTCCAAGAGCATTGAACATATTATTGCGATTCAGAAAATACATTTTCACTTTTGTTATGTTGAGTTGCTGTTAGACACATTCTCACTAGATCTGATAATCAAGGGTTTCAAAACATATTGCGGAAATTCCTGGCCATATCTTAAGTTACTATTTTGAATCTTCTTAATTATGGTTTGCTTGTTTTGTTATGCTGACAATGTACATCGCTCAAGTCATAATAAAACACATGTTCTGTTCTCTTCTGTAATAGTTAACATGTAGTTAATTAGTGTTAACGTCACAATCAATTGTACGTGTGTTTGTTTTTACATGTTACCGCCACCGCCATCACAGCCGCCGCCACTGCCGCCACCGCCACCACCACCACCACCACCACCACCACCACCACCATCACCACCACCACCACCACCACCACCACCACCACTACCACCACCACCACCACCACCACCACTACTACCACTACCACCACCACCACCACCACCACCACTACCACCACCACCACCACCACCACCACCACTACTACTACCACTACCACCACCACCACCACCACCACCACTACTACCACTACCACCACCACCACCACCACCACTACCACCACCACCACCACCACCGCCACCACCACTACTACCACTACCACCACCACCATCAGCACCACCACCTGTATAGGAAGAATCTTAGTTGTTTAGAAATTGACGTTAGAAAAGAGAACTTGCTTCATATTAATGAACTATGAACATTCTTGGAGAAGCTTATTTAAAAGAACGAAATCAAATCATTATTGACCAAAGTATTAGGGAAGCCTGTTAAGTACGAATTAAATGGATATTTGCAAAACCATGAGGCACAACTAATCATTATAATTATGGTCAGACCGTGGTTAACTACTATTTAGGACATTGAATCATATAATCCAATCAATTATCATGATTATTATCATTGTCAAACCATGGTTGAAAGCAACAAACCACGCTGTGTACGAAATATGCTATTATTGTTATTACCATGAACCGAGATTAATGGTAGTCTTTATAAAGACAATGGTCGAAAATGGTAATCAAAGCCGCAATACGCCAAGGCATAAAACATGCTTAACCATGGCTAAAACACAGCTATCTCAAGGTCAACCAAGGTCTTTGAAACGTGGTCCACAATGTTTTAAACTCGGCCATTCATGTTTCTACTCATTTTCACAGGAATGGTGTCTGTTGGAGACCTTTCCGGTGTTATATACTCAACCATTGACCGGAGGTTGCCGTGGTGTAATGGATAAGGTGTCTGCTTTGCGACCGGGTGGTCATGAGTTCAATCCCCACTGTGGGAGCGTTCTTTAGATTCCCCCAAATACACCAAGTACTGGTTCTATGCCCAGGAAACGGACTCGAGAGCGTTTCAATAAGCATGAGGCTTTCGATGCAATCGAGTTAAAATAAATAGGTGTAAACTAACTACTGAGCTGGAGTCCGTTATGTAGGATGTTGCTAGCGAGCCATATTCTGGACCCGGGCATCGGACTTACTGCATCTGATGATATTTTAATCGCCGACTGACGCAAAATATTGCAAAATTAGTGAATTAAGCAATACATTGAGACAGAACCATTTGCCATTGTCAAATATCGCGTTATTAAAAAAAAGTGGCTCATTTCTGGCATAGCGTTCTGTTGTGTTGGAGATATTTAAGAAGGTCTCCAACCTGCCAATACAAAGAATACAATACCATGCAAAAAACGACACATTGATCATGCCAACACATTGATATATGCGTGATATAGCGTTGCCTGAACGTGCTGTTGTGAATAAAATGCTCACAATGTTCTTTTTAAATATTACATTGGTCCACTTTTGAGACGTGCAATATTGGCAACCAGTTTTGCATAATATCTTTGTCTTTGTTTAATGAAATTTATAACAAAATACTATAGCACCAAAGTTGTGTTGTGCCTGACGGGAATTACTATCATATGGCCTTTTAAAACAAAAAAGAACAGGATCTGCCTTTTAACAGCTTAATTACGAATTCATTGGTGAAACACTCATCATACCTTTTGACACTTTTGTCTGAAGCATAATATATGCGTTTACTTGACAATGATGAAGTAGAAACAAGTCGGCGGAGACCAAACACTACGAATAATTCATGAATGTATTAAAATGCTTGCGACGGCAGTACTGAAAGTCTAAACCGTTCCCTTTCATTCGTTATTATGTAATTATTTTAACGTTTGAACATTACGAAATCGCTGAGATACCCACATACGGGTAATAACGTAATATCGTTAGGGCCATCGTGGTTACACATTAAAATCCAGAGGGCGACAATGCGACAACCTGATAGTACGATGACGACAGTGCGGTAGTACGATGACGACAGTGCGATAGTACGATGACGACAATGCGATAGTACGATGGCGACAATGTGACAACGCGATAATACGATGGCGGCAATTTGATAGTCATATCGTACTGTCGCCATCGTATCATCGCTTTGTCGCCATCGTATTATCGCATTGTCGCCATCGTACTATCGCAGTGTCGCCATCGTATTGTCGCACTGTCATTATCGTATTATCGCATTGTCGCCATCGTATTGTCGCACTTTCGTCATCGTTTTTTCGCATTATCGCATTGTCGCATTATCATAATCGTACTATCGCACTGTCGCCATCGTATTGTCGCACTTTTGCCATCGTAATATCGCACTGTCGCCATCGTATTGTCGCACTGTCGTCATCGTACTATCGCACTGTCGTCATCGTACTTTCGCGTTGTCGCATTCTCGCCATCGGACTACCGCATTGTCGCTATCGTACTATCGCACTGTCGTCATCGCACTATCGCACTGTCGTCATCCTACATCGAATTTTCACGTTGTCGCCCTCTGGATTTTAATGTGTAACCACGATGGCAGACAGACAGACAGACAATTGTATTGGCGAATACAATCAGTACATAGCCATTTAAACATTATACATATTTCAATTAAATAACATGTCAAGGAAATGTGATTGATAGAAATTAGTGTACATACGGAAAATGTTCTTAGCATACTAGTATTCGATGTTAACTTAATATTTGGAATCTAACTTTTACTGAAACAATAGATATTAAGTTAAGTATTATGACGGCTGATAAATAACATTTAACCGTTCCTTTTAAAAGAGACAACCAAAGACAATACCAAATATATATTAATATACTTATAATAATTACTAAAAATAACATTTAAGTATTCCAATATAAAGATACCTACAAAAACGACAATACAAAATATGTATTCAATTAATTATAATAACTACTAATTGATAACATATAAGTATTCCTTTAAGAAGATACAAACAGCAATGATACAATTCAACAAATGAACCTGAATTGACAATATCCGTGACATTCAATTGCAGAGATTTTATTAAACAACACACTTGGAAACAAGAGTGCCAAACTGTCACAAGATACGCCCGTTTGGAGGTTTTGGACATCATCTAGACACAACTTCTGACCAAATTTGGTGAAGATCAGAGGAAAACTACTTCAATTAGAGAGCGGATACATTGCTAAATCCTTGAAATGCACTAAGTGACCTCATGGCCTATTTTTGACCCTGCATGACCCATCTTTGAACTTGACCTAAATATCATGTACACACAACTTCTGACCAAATTTGGTGAAGATCGGATGAAAACTACTTCAATTTAAAAAGCGGACACCATGCTTAATCCTTGAAATGCATATAGTTATCCCGTGACCTAGTTTTTAACCCGGCATGATCCATATTTCAACATGACCTAGATATTGTCTAGATATAACTTCTGACCAAATTTGGTGAAGATCGGATGAAAACTTCTTCAGTTAGAGATCGGAAACCATGCTTAATCCTTGAAATGCACTAAGTGACCCTGTGACCTAGGTTTTGACCCGGCATTACCCGTATTCGAACTAGACCTAGATATTGTCTAGATACAACTTCTGACCACGTTTGGTGAAGATCGGATGAAAACTATTTTAAATAGAGAGCGGAAACTGCTGTGGACCCCGACCGCCCGCCCGCCGCCCGCCAAGGGTGAAACTATAATACGTCCCGTTTTGAACAACGGGCGTATAAGAAACGCTTAAGATTAATATCAACAAAAATGTGTTGTTACTGATTCATATTCATAAAGTCGGTTCTATGCTTACTTGCGAAATATATATTCTTCGACAGTCCTAGAAGTTAAGAGTGGTTTGTGGTCTGTATAAGCTGGATGAATTTAAACATACTGGGCCTATTATAATAATACCTTTTCAAAAAGCGTCGGCGTGGTTTTGTATAACAATTACAAATAATGATGAAGTGGAATTCATCCTCAATATCACGACAGTAAGCATGTCTTCTCCTCTTGGGAGTCTATCAGAACCATAACAACCCGTTTCTATCCTTAACCCATGCGACGATAATCGGAGGCGAGAAAAGGCGCGGCGGTAAGTCTTATTAAATAGTTTATTGAGATAAAGTGCTGGTTAAACGAATGGTGGTTGGCGTTTTTGGCTTTATTGGTATTCTCCCCTTTATGGCCGGCGTCGAGTTAAATCCGGGACCGTTTCAAGTGGTAAGAATCTTTGTTTACATTAGAATTTTCAAATTATGATATCCCGCGTATTAAACTTTTTGGATATAAAGAAGTTCAGTCTTTTTTTTTATAGTCAATGTAGTTGATGATAGAACTGACAGAAAATGATGGCGCAGTGCTAAAACAAAATTGTACACAAGAAAATTGAAAACAATGGCCAGAAACTTTACTGATTTAAGTTAAATATGTGTACTCCTCACGATAATCAATATGTCCCTGTGACGCAATCGGTAACGCGTCAGACTCTTGAACCATTGACCACTATTATGTTGTCACTGCGTTGATTCGAACCCCTGTAGGTCCGTGTTTTTTCCCCAAATAACTTCCATCAATGATCCTTTTTATATGTGCTTATGATTTTGTAATAATACTAAACGGTAATATGTAGCGTCAACGATTCCGATAATTTAGGTATAAAATGTGGTTTAAATGGCCTTTAAAACGCACCAGAGACCTTCTAGGTATATAATAAATTCCGGAAGGGCATGCCCCCTGATCCCCCTAGAATGACCTAAGATACTGCATCGGCTAAAATTTGGGTCTGGCTACGCCACTGTGAAATCTCAACATTTTTGCCTATAACAACAGGCTTTCTTCTTGCGAATTAAATCGTTGTAATATATCTTACTTGAACATAATCTTTGTTTTATCTCACATGAGCACAACGTGCTCATTGTGAGCTTTTTGGATCACCTTTTGTCCGTCGTCAACATGTTGGCTTGTTAACACTCTAGAGGCCACAATTATTGTCTGATCTTCATGAAACTTGATCACAAGATATGTCCCAACGATATATTGCACGAGTTCGAGACTGGGTCTTGTTAGGTCAAATACTATGTCACTAGGTCGAATTGAAGAAAAGCTTGTTAACACTCTAGAAGTCACATTTATTGTCCAATCTTCATGAAACTAAGCCCTAACATTTGTCAAAATGATGTCTCAGATGAGTTCGACAATGGTTTTGGAAGGTTGAAAAACATTGCCGCAAGGGGTCGGGGAACTTTCTTTATATGGCTATAGTTAAACCATGTTAACACTCTAGGAGTCACATTTATGGTCGACTCTGCACGTAAATTGGCCAGACTATTCGTTCTTATGATAGCTCGGCTGAGTTCGAAAATGGTTCCGGTCCGTAAAACAATTGGCAGCCAGACGGCGGGGCGGTTTTCCTTATATGGCTATAGTTAAACATTCTTAACACTAGAACTCACAATTATTGTTCAATCTTCATATAATTTGGTCATAAAATTTGTTCTGATGATAGGTCGGCTGAGTACGAAAATGGTTCCGGTCCGTTAAAAACCATGGCCGCGAGGGGGGCTTGGCAGTTTTCTTTATCTGGCTAGAGTAAAATGTTGTTTACAGTCTATGAATTACATTAACTCTTTCAGTGCTGGAACCGAATTTTGAAGGCCATTGCAAACAGTTTGGATCCAGATGAGATGCCACAAAAAGTGGCGTCTCATCAGGATCCAAACTGTTTGCTATTCTGATAGTATTCTTTGAAAAAAATCTAAGAAAATGCTAATTTTATAAATTCAGCAGACGACATTTTAGCAGACGACAAATTTCCCAGCATGCAAAGGGTTAATAGTCCAATCAGCATAACTTACTCAGAGCAGTCTTTCCAATGATAACTCAGCTGAAAAACATGGCCAACAGGGGGGCGGGAAGTTTTCCTTATATGGCTTTATAAAATCCATGTTAACTCTCTAGTTGTAATGATAATGTTGGTGCACATTGATGATGATGATGGTGGTGGTGATGATAATGATGATGATGATGATACTGGTAATTGATTTAGAAACATTAACAACAACCCAAATATCTAATTACAATTATATCATTACTCATTACTCCAATTAATAAGTGCCATTACTTCATATTGTTGTTAGCACATTTGCCTTGTTAATACTCCAGAGGCCACATTTATTGTCCGATCTGCATGACATTTGGTCAAGAGAATGATATCTTGGACGAGTTCGAAAATGATTACGGTTGCTTGAAAAACATGGCCGCCAGGGGGGCGGGGAAATTGTCCTAATATGGCTATGTATGTTTATATTAAAACCTTGTTAACAATCTAGAGGCCACATTTACTGTCTAATCTCCATGCAAATTGGTAAGACGATTCGTGCCAATGATATATTAGACGAGTTTGAAAATGATTTCGGTTAGTTGAAAAACATGGCCGCCAGGGGGCGGGAAATCTTTCCTTATATGGCTTTGGTAAAACCTTGTTAACACTCTAGAGGCCACAATTATTGTACGATCATAATGAAACTTGGTCAGACGATTTGTGCCAATGATATCTTGGACGAGTTCGACTATGGTTTGGGTTGGTTGAATAACATGGCCACCAGGGTGGCGGGGAATTTTTCCTTATATGGCTATAGTAGAACCTTGTTAACACTCATGATACCACATTTATTGTCCGATCTTCGTGCAAATCGGAAAGAAGATTTATCCCAATTATTTGTTGGACGAGATTGAAAATGGTTTCGGTGGCTTGAAAAACATGGCTACCAGAGGGCGGGGCATGTGTCCTTACTTGGCTATTGTAAAACCTTATAATCTCTCGATAGGCCACATTTATTGTCTGATCATCATGAAACTTAGTCAGAAGATTTGTCCCAATGATATATTGGAAGAGTTTGAAAAATGGTTTTGGTTGGTTAAAAAAACATGGCCACCAGGGGGCGGGGAATTTTTCCTTATATTGCTTTACAAGGCTTAAGTAAGTTAAGTGTTAACCCTCTAGAGGCCACAGTTATTGTCAGATCTTCATGAAACTTGGTCCAAAGATGTATCCTAATGGTATCTTGAAATAGTTGGAATATGGTTCCGATTGGTTGAAAAACATGGCCGCCAGTTAGCGGGACATTTTTCCTTTTGTAGCTTTAGTGAAAACTTGTTAATACTCTAAAAGTCACATTTATTGTCCAATCTTGTTCACATTCAATCACAATATTTTTTTAAATTATATATTGAATCAGTTCGAAAATAGTTCCGGTATGTTGAAAAGCCTCGCCATCAAGGGTCTTGGAATTTATCCTAATATGGCTATAGTAAAACCTTGTTAGGACTGTAAAATTGAAATTTAAAGTTCACTCTTCATGAAACTTGGTCAGAACATTTGTTCTAATGCTATCTTGGGGCTGCATTTCGCAGGTCAGTTCCTTTGTATCTCAGGTGAGCGACTTTGTGCCTTTCATGCCCTCTTGTCTTTATTTTGCAGAAATTCAACATAGTGGCACAACCAGTAAAACAACAAAAGTGTTATAAACGAATCTTATTTGACCTTTCATTCACTTATCATTCTCCCTATAAAACTCATGGATACCTCAGCAGTGCAATAGTGTTGAATGATGCCTTCTTGAATAGCCATGGGGTGATTGTGTAACAAGCTTAATGTTCCCTGGAAATTGGCCCCAATTAATTGGGCTCTCACATCAAAAACCTTTGTCTTGATGACAGATGGACACAATTGATAAGATAGACTGCTTATACAGTTTGCACTCATTCAGTTGTGTGTGTGTGATTATCAAAGATTTGCGATTTTAACAGGTTTTATTGTTGTTTCAATTGGAATAATCATTGCAAGGTGAGTTTGCAAATTGTGATGGTAGATTATAAAAACTTTGTTCGAAATGTGAACAATTGGGTCATAAAAAACAACAATATTAAAACATTTTTAAAAAGCACAAACACTGTTTGGTTAGATAGATTAGTTGCTTTGGAAGTATTTTTTTTATAAATTAGTTTATTTATGCTACAGACTTTTCGTGCATTTCAATTTCAAATAGTTTGACAGATGTTCAGATATGATATTTTTTAGCTCGGCTGCTTTAGGAGAAAACCCGAGGTATTGTCTTAGCCAGCTCGTCGTGTCCGTCGTCGTGTCGTCCGCGTCATGCTAAAACCTTAACATTTTGTTAAGGCTTAGAAAATTGGCTCTAAAATCAAAGTGCTTCAACCTACAACTTTGAAACTTCATATGTAGCTTATCCTTGATGAGTTCTACATGTCACACCCATTTTTGGGGTCACCAGGTCAAAGGTCAAGGTCACTGTGACCTCTAAAAAAATCTGACGAGCTTTCATTTATTCAAAACTGCACCCCCAGTCGAGTGTGGCAGCCGTTATGCGGTGCTCTTGTTCAAATTTCTTGTGTGTGTTTACTTCTATATTTTAACTAAAAGAAAAGTTAAGTTTCAAATGTTTGGTAACTAAAACTAAGATCATTTTCGAATTTCTGGTAGATATTGTCATATTCATTTACTTCCTTATTACCGACTTTGATATATGATAACAATTCAACATACTGTATTTAATTATAAATACAACTATTTCATAACCACTATATTGACAAATACAGATAATATCGTTATCTAACACTTTTCTTGCAAAAACAATTTGTAACTAGTAATCCCGTATAACATCCTAAGATGCTGAGATGCTTATCTCATAATTTTAAAGCTTGACAACAATTTGTGAAAAATGTACTTCCATTTCCGTAAACAACGGCGGCCATTTTCGTGGAAGCTGGAATTACCAGGAGTCATACAATATTGAAATTTAAAAGGATAACTGGCTTGTAAAATATGGCTGTTAAAATATTCACATGTTA
This sequence comes from Dreissena polymorpha, assembly GCF_020536995.1. Taxonomy (NCBI): domain Eukaryota; kingdom Metazoa; phylum Mollusca; class Bivalvia; order Myida; family Dreissenidae; genus Dreissena; species Dreissena polymorpha. Next base: position 90,863,230 of record NC_068360.1, read on the forward strand.
GGCTGAATATCCGTTTAACAGTTAACATTTTGATTTTTGTTATGGTCTGACGCCATTGTCTGCTAAGCTTGAAAATGATAGATTATATGTTAACATGTTATGGTGAGCGCGTGCATTGAATCGTGTTAAATGATTGATAATTATGATCAGGATCCTTCAAACAATACAGTAGCAAACACAAAATTATCATGAGTAAATAATGAGGAGTTATTCAAAGTAACGTCATGGTAATGTTAAATACACTGACTTATTCATGCAAATAAATGCAAAAATGTTAAATTAACAAAACGTTAACAATTAAGTGAAATGAAATATAAATTGTAAAACAAGTGTGGGTTTACTTTGATGCAAACTGACGACGTTTACTAGTATCTATTGTCAAAAGATTGCAAGTTCGCTCGTTTAAACACGTGCATCGTATTAGTTAATTAACTAGTTAGTGGAATTTCCGAAATATATCCAGAACATTAGGCTCCGACCATGATTTGTTGCACAATCAATCTCACTTCTTTTCTTTCTTGGTCTATTGAAAACATGTCGCGCGTCGTTGTATAATATTTATGTCTTTAGATATTTGCGTAAACGTTCTGCGTGGAAAACCGACCGCGTTACAGGTTTATCATATCCTATTTCATATACTACGTATGGAAATTGATTTTCGATTTTAATCATTACCGTACTTTATTAAAAATAACCAATTACAAAATGAAGTGAAGATTATATATTTGAATGAGTATTTAAATTAATTAAGTGATATTGTATCTGACAATTTAAGTGACTTATTTAACGGTATCTTTGTATCGTGCTTCTTTCCCGATAAGGGGACAGAAGGGATTACAATCCCTTTGGATAAAAACGGTACTGTAAATGATGTCAATAACTATAGTGGGATTACTCTTGTAAGTTTTCTTCCAATATTATTTACCACGATTTAACATGAGCGTATCGAAACTTTTTGCAATGGTAATACTATTATTTCGGATGCGCAGTTCGGATTTCGGAAAGAATATTCGACTGTTAATGCTATTTGTATACGGATGTCAATTGTTCAAAATTATTTAAATGAATATAAACGTGAGTGTTATATACATCGATATGTTAAAATGTTTTGATAGTATATACCAAAATATATTATGGTTGAGCATGTTTGGTCTGGTATTCAAGGCATTTTGCTTAAAATAGTTTCGGGTATGTATGCAAATGCAAATCGCGTGTTAAATCATGTTCTTATTCAGATTACTTTACTTATTCTGTTGGAATGAGGCAAGGGGAGGTAATGTCGCCGATTGTGTTTTCTTTATTTGTTGAAGACTTTGAACTTAACCTACACGTTAGCATTAACTCGGGCTTGAATTTGGACGATATTGTCTTGATTTTATTATCATTTGCTGATGACATGGCTATTTTAGGCAAACCACCTTCTGAAGTTCAAACACATTTAGATAATTATACCTATATTGCAATTCTTGGATATTAAATGTAAATACTGCTAAAACAAATATATATTTTTTTCGGAATAGGGTATATTACAAGACATACAATGGTAATGATATTGAAGTTGTTAACAAAGTTGTATACGGATGTCAATTGTTCAAAATTATTTAAATGAATATAAACGCGAGTGTTATATACATCGATATGTTAAAATGTTTTGATAGTATATACCGAAATATATTATGGTTGAGCATGTTTGGTCTGGTATTCAAGGCATTTTGCTTAAAATAGTTTCGGGTATGTATGCAAATGCAAATCGCGTGTTAAATCATGTTCTTATTCAGATTACTTTACTTATTCTGTTGGAATGAGGCAAGGGGAGGTAATGTCGCCGATTGTGTTTTCTTTATTTGTTGAAGACTTTGAACTTAACCTACACGTTAGCATTAACTCGGGCTTGAATTTGGACGATATTGTCTTGATTTTATTATCATTTGCTGATGACATGGCTATTTTAGGCAAACCACCTTCTGAAGTTCAAACACATTTAGATAATTATACCTATATTGCAATTCTTGGATATTAAATGTAAATACTGCTAAAACAAATATATATTTTTTTCGGAATAGGGTATATTACAAGACATACAATGGTAATGATATTGAAGTTGTTAACAAAGTTGTTGACAACTTTAAGTATTTAGGCACAGTGTTAAATTATACTGGAAGTTTTAAACTAACACAGGGGCATTTGGTTGGTAAAGCCCTTAAGGCCATTAATACATTATTGTTTAAATGTAATGAATTTAACATTTAACCAAAACCGCTGCCAGTTGTTTGACTCTTCGTGGGTTCTATATTAAATTATGCTTCAGAGTAATGAGATTTCTTGAAGTCAAATGATATTGAACGCATACATTGAGATGTTTGCAAACGATTGGTACCCGGTGAAAATAAATGCATATAATGTATCTGCTTATGGAGAATAAGTTAGACACCCATTGTATGTAAACAGGTTTGATAAAATTCCAAAAATATTGGTATAAGGTTCTCAACAATGAGAATATCATAATTCAATTTGTGTTCAAACAAATAGTGAGCGATTGTAATAAAGTATATACAAACTTGATCTCAAATGTCAATTAAATGTTAACTAATTTTAGATTAAGTTATGTATTTGAAAATCAAAACGTTGTGTAATAGTTTAATTAGCGAGTTCAAATGTAGACTTGTGAAAATTTTTAACAAGAGTGGTACGGTAAAATGAATTATAGTACTGAATTATTCATGTATACAGTTTTTGAAAGCTAACGAAACATATTAAGACTTAGTTCCAAGACGTCTGCGATTTTTTTGTAAGATTAAGAGTCTCTGAACACCCGTAAAGAATCCTAACTTGCAGATACACCATAAATAACATACCACGAAATGAACGTTGTTTATAAAAGGAAATGTTGTTATGACTTGGATTTAAAAGATGGATACAATTTTATAAGTTCATGCCGCTGTTACACTGATTTAAAAAAAGCCGTATATTTGATATTAATACATCTGTATATAAATTCCAAAAATTATTAGGTTCATGTGACAAAACAGTTATTTATTATATATGTAAATATATAAAAGAAGCTCTTGTTATAAGAAATACGATTCTAAATATTACTGTGCAATAAGTGGAATGCCGCCTTGATAGTTGATTAGTATTTCTATTCTTAAATGTGTATTTTTATTTTATGTAATGTTATGTTGTTATACCTAGTTACGTGACATAATGTGTATACATTAGTATGAAAACGATGCACTTGTGTATAAGTCTGAATAAACTGTATGTCGTCTGCCATATTTATTGGGCATATAGAGCCCAAACAAATATATATTTGTTTCCAGTCTCCATCAAGCAGCAATTATTCGGGACCTCTGCCATACAATTTATCGATTTTGAGCACGTCTTCTTATTGCACAAAAGTTATTTGCAAATAATAAACCATCAATGTCTTTAATACAAAAGGCCTTACTCTCAAAACCTGTGTTGAGCCTAATGTCTTGCAAGGGTCAGCAAGAACATGAATTGAAAACATTAACGACCCGTCTTGATATACCCTGTAGTCACCAGCCTTCATTTGCCCCTACATCCACAATTGATGCTCCTTCCAAAGAATTGGTGCAAATGGTATATTGTAATGGTGTTTCGTATTTTGTACAGAATTGAGGAATATTGTTCAATTATTTTGTACCGAATTGAGGAACACTCTACGCAATTGAGGAACATACATAGCAATACATTGTTTAACACATAAAATGTGAATCATAATATCACTTGCATTGAACCTAAATGTTCAAAAGGTCAAGGTCACACTATAAGGTCTTCAAGGTCATATGCTATCAAACAGCAGCTTATATGGACTCTCACTGCACCATTCATCAATTTAAAAATAACTTTATAAAGGGACTATTTTAAGTATAAAACTCATCTCCCTACCTCAAACATCAAGTTCATATGGCCATACTTGGAGGGTCGAAGGTTAAACATGACACAATACATCTGGTCTCAAGTTTTTACTACATAAGACAATTTTAAAATAGCTTGCCACCAATGTTCACCATTTTGTATCAATCTGTTGTGTACAAAGCCAGTTTTCCATCCCACAAAGGTTAATGTCATACAGAATGGTAAATGATGAAAATATGGATATAAAACAGCTTGTGTACATGATAACACCATTCGAAGAAAAACAATATTTTCAAGAGCGGAAGGATTTGTTTACCACTGGAGCATTCCTTGTATATTTATTAGTAGATAATGATTATAATAGAACAATATAGGTACATATAAAGAAACATGTTTAAAATGGAATGCAGTTCCAAGCAACAAACATAATTATGTAATACAGTATGCAAAATATTACAATAACATTATTTTGTAAACTCATGTTCATGTAAAAATTAAAAAAATATTTGTTTAAACTTTGGAATAAGGCACTAAATAACATGGTAAATATGGAAAATATGTAAATAATGAAACTATAGAAATTCCTTTTAATACTGTCATATTCTGAAAGTGACAACCTGCTCTAAAGTGTAGTTCAATCCCTGATTCAGCATACAGCCACCATCCCCTAAAAGGGACGTGTTCACAGACATTGACATTTTTCATGATTTAATGCTTCAAATTTAATAAATGTTAACAATGGAACTTGAAAGCTCCAGTACATGTATAAAACAAAAAAGGATAACAAAGACAATAACAAAAACAAGAACAGTTTACCTCACCTGGGCTGACCTTGATTTAAAAGCAATCACCTTAACAACCCTTCAATTACCTGTATGAACACATACAGTTTATACTTCATATAAGCAATCCGGAATGTCACACAAAACAACAAAAACACTCCAACTTATTTAAAAATACTTTGTCAAATTGTTTAGTTGTTTTTCAATCGTAACGTTTACAATTGTATCAATTTCTAATGATAACTTAGAAAACACATACGTATTTTCGCTACGAGTCCACGTCAGTTCTAAAATTTTGTATATACCTACATACATGTATTCAAAAATATTCATTCTATAAATACTATGAATAAACAAAATACAAATTACCCTAGCATAATAAACAACAGTTACATGTTCCCGTTCTGATCTCATTAATCGACGGGGATATTATTTGATTATAAACATTGATATGTTTTACATATTTCGATTGCAATGTAATATTTAAATTGCAAATGATGTCATACAAATTGACCTTGATCTTAAAGAAGCTTCACATGCACTTTTACCAGTAGATATTTAATGAATGTCCACACTCTATATTACCTATATAATGTGTACGGTGTGTCTCATTTTGGTCCTATTTATACCAGGTAATAACACCCTTCAAAACATCATCATATATAAAAGAACGCTAAGATATCATTTACCAACATTAAAGAAATACACTAACTATTCATGTAACAAAACACAATGACTAACGTTAATTGACGGTAGCACCTTCGATAACATTAAGATCAGCTGATAAGGAAACTGTAATACACCTAATTCAATAGCCGCTGCCCATCTCAAGTAACATTGTGTCAAAATCACATATATTCAGTATGTAACACTTTATTTCAAGAACGTTAGAGAACAACACTTTATAATAAGTGCAAATCAGGATACCACACTCTCCCCCTGTTTATCAGCTGCCTCCATCATGGTTTTAAACTTGGATGTCTTGCTCTGAAGCAGGTCCTTGGGTCTGCCATACTCAGCGACCTTTAAATAGATAAAACATACTTCAAACCACTTGTATAACTTTGCATGCAATACAATTTTAATGCACATCAGTTAGGGCAATAAACAGAATTGAATAAAAAGCAGATTCAAAGAGGCCATACAAAGAATTGAACAAATCAGCAGATTCAATTGAATACTTTTCATCCTTAAACTCTAATTTCCATGACATAATAGCGTCATATAACAGCATATTGCATTTGAACAATGTCAAACTATAATCACTTGAACGCTGTAGCACTCTCTTCAAGAACAAATCATCTACTGAATGTAATAACTAGCGTAGCTGACATTTTGTAATTTTTTTCAGTACACATTTTCTGAAAAAAATGAAAAGCATTTATGTTATTTTTTGCATTCAAAATATTTCAGAAATTTGTGATACTGAAAAATGTTTATTATTTTAATGAAACAGTTCTTTGCTTCTCCTGAAAATTTAACACTACTTTTTACGTTGAAACAATTACATGTGTTTTCTCATGTCAATTTGGAAAATTTGGTTAAAACATTATTTTTAACAAAAAATTTGTCAATCGCTGTATGTCACTTAAATTAACACAAAACTGGAAAAAAATAAAAATGTATAAAAATGTCAGTTGCATGACTTAGTACATTCAGTAGACAAAAGGACCATGTTTAACCTATGAGCTAGTATGGTGCATTCACTGTTAACCTAGCTCGTGTATCAGTATTGCATTAGAGTACATTTTAATATTCTAGTAGATAACTCTCTAAATATATCATATGTATAAGGTACTCTTCCATCTTTCATCCGGAAGACCTAACCACAGCAAAAAAACATAGGTGCATGCTCATTTTTTCATCAGAACGTTGGATATGAAGAAAATCAAACTACACCTTCTTAACAATATTGGATTTATAACATCATGGTCAATCTGTTACACACCAGCTGTTTTTCAACCAATTAATTCCTGACTACATAATATACATAGTGGCAGTTTAATACCATTGGTAGTGTATACAAAGTGTAAGTTTAAACATATTTATTTAGCTTGATTGCATCGAAAGCCTCAGGCTTATTGACACACACTCCCGTCTGTTTCCTTCGTACAACCTGTACTTGTGTCTTTTTGGAAGATATAAAAAACACTCCCGTGTTGGGGATCAAACACATGACCTACAGGTAGCTAAGAAGGACACCATATCCTTTCTGTCTTCCATTACAAGAATTCTATCATACCCCAGTATGGTTATCAACCTGTGCGACATGATCAGATTGGTGCACTATTGACTACACTTCAACACCGTTATTTCGAACACCAATAATCCGAAGTCACCGTTATTTCGAAGTATTTTTCGGGTCCCGAGTTTGGTTCTTCTTTGTTTAATGTAAAATTTCATTGTTAATCCGAACTTCGTTAAACTGAAGAAATCGTTAATTCGAAGTGATTCAATCGGTCCCAACACTATAATTCGCATCTAATTATCAATCTTTAATCCGAAGTCAAAACTGCAAAATACTGAGCGTAATTTCACACCTTTGTCGTGGCGCGTCAAAAGCCGATAATTACACCTTTGTCGTCTGCGCGAACGCCGGTGTTCAGAGAGACATCGCGTATTAGTTAAAAAAATGTTAATTCATTTCAGAAAATGTATTCATATGTATGTTTGTCTAATCATTTGTGATATTCGTTTTATTTTATATGTTGTGTAATTAGACAAAAATAGAAACAAGAAAAAGAATCGTTTATTCCTTCGTTTGTTAAAAGTGGAAATCTATTGCTATCTGACTAGTTTACGCTTTTCAGTAAGCGTGTAACTGAGCCATGCGAATTCCACAACGTTTTTTTTACAGAATCAAAGAAGTCTTCGGTCAAATGTTTATTTCGAATTATCGTTAATCTAAAGTTTTTTTAACGGTCCCGGCGACTTCGAAATAACGGTGTTGAAGTGTATATGTACTACCAAGGGCAGTTTAATACCATACGTATACGTACCTTTCCATCTTCCATGACGAGAATCTTATCACACCCCAGCACGGTATTCAATCTGTGAGCTATGATCAACATGGTGCACTCACTGAACGTGTCTTTGATTGTCTGCTGTACCAGAGAGTCTGTCTCCGTGTCAATGGCTGCAGTCGCCTCGTCCAGCATGAGGATCTGAAATAAAACATGTTGGTTACGTTTTAACTTTTAGCCCTTTATCCTGAGGCTAAATGATTTTAAAGGAGGAAACTATTTACATATCTACCTTGCTTTGCATGTTTACTTCATTTACATAGCAGACTACTTTTTTGGCCTTTCTCTCCTTGTTCAATTGGCTTAAATTCGGATACAAACTTTAATTGAATGATTACATTTCAAATCAATATATAGTAATAAGAAAACAAACAAAATTCATCAATCCAATACAGAGTTTCTCTGCAAGCCTTGCCGTGTAAATCTCTATTCAACTCATCTGATAAATTCAAGTACACAACGATACCAGCATAGAATTTGCTATTCACCTCTCAGATACAAATGTTGACCCGATTGTTGTCCCTTAGAAAACTTAAATACATTTATGACCTTAACTTGATTTAAGTTGTATAGGTTCCATTTCCGACCCTCACTTACTGATGAGCATATAGCCATTTTCACTTTGCTTCAGAGCGGTAACAGTTTATGTGACTACTAGTATTTTCTTGTCCGACTGACTTACTGTTAAGGTGATGACTAATTTATTTAATACATGAACATAAAGACACGTTTATTTTTTGTATATGAGTCAAGTTCTGGGAAAACTGGGCTTAATGTATGCATGTCGTGTTGTTGAAGATTAGCCTGTGCAGTCTGCACAGGCTAATCAGGGATGACACTTCCCACTTACATAGACATGTTCGTGTATAATAAGTCTATTCTTAACACAGATCGAATCTGGGTAGAAAATATCTGCCCCGATTAGCCTTAGCAGACTGAACAGGTTCATCTGGGACGACACTCTACGCACACGCATGAAGCCCCATTTAGCCAGATTGAGGCTCATATGAGTGCATTGCTGAAATACTGTTGAGGAAATGACATGCATTGATTTAACATTATATGACTATCTATCAGTGTTTATTGTACAATTCTAGTCCATTGAAGAAATGACAGATAATGCTTTACAGTTTCTGTGAAGTGTGAACTGGGACTATCGTTAAACAGATCTAACTGGTTGATTTATCAGTTGAAATTAAGCAATAATGCAACAACAGATACACTTAGTGATACACAGCTTAAGCTTCAGCTAAAATGGAGACATTCCATTCTAATAGTCATGATATCCAGTTTCTCATTTTTACATAATTCTTGTATATAGTTATTTACTTTTTGTTTGACCTTTACATATCTGGGATAAGACATACCTCTGGACGTATGCATAATTGAAAAATATGTTGACATACAGTAAATTATTTTATTTTGGTTGACTTATCTTTTGTGGAATCATTTAATCTTGCAGTATTTGATATTGTGTCTGCTGATTCAAGATGTTTAAGCAAATCTGTTAATAATACTACAGGATCTTTTTTGGTTCAGTGCAAAGGAAACTTCCCAAGTAGTTAGCGATCTCACTATATGTTTGCTCAATATCACTACATGCATTGAGAAAACAGGGTAAAATACATGAAAATAAAGAGTCATCTCAGATAAGCATGTGCAGTCTGCACAGGCTTATCAGAAACGAAACTTTTCGCCTCGACAAGATTTTCCATTATAAGAAACTTTCTTAAAAATGAAAACTACAATTAAAAGCGGAAAGTATCTGCCCATATAAGCATGTGATGGCTGCACAGGCTAATCTGGGAGGACACTTTAAATCACATGCATCAGAAGCTGTTTTCCCACAGTGCGGCTCAAAAGCATGTTTTCTCTTAAGTGTTTTACCTTGCTGTTTCTTAGCAGTGCCCGGGCCATGCAGATGAGTTGTCTCTCTCCAACAGAAAAATTCTCGCCATTCTCAACGACCATGTGGTCCAACTTCAGCTCCAGAGAGAGTATCTGTAGCAGCAAAATACAACAGGGGTCAGAGTCAGTAATTTGAGTAAAGATTCTTCAGAAGAATTTCCTTAAGTTGAAATACTTTAAGAACAGACTCATTATTGCATAAACATAAATCAACTTTAGCTTAAGATATCTTTATATTTGTAGCAGCAACATATCTTGGTTGAGACTGAGCTTGGTTGAGACTGATAAGGTTTCTATAATTCATAATTCAAGTTGGGAATACCTATTAATAAAACGGTGTTTGAAACACAACGGTTTTAGCCACCAATATCTTACTCTTTTTGACCGTAAATCTGCTATGACAGAGACAGTTTTTGTAGCATAAACATAGAATGGCTGCGACTGGCGAGTATTCTTGCGTTATTTTTAAATTTAAGTTGAGAATACCTCAATAAACAAATTGCTGTTTGCAACACAATAATAGACCTATCTTTGTAGGAATTGAATTAAAATCACAACGTGTGAACAACAATTTCCTGTATCTGCAATATACAACAGGGGTCAGAGTTAGTAGAGATTCTTGCCTTTTTCTTTAGTTTATATACTATTAAAACAGAATCAGTGATGCATGAAAACAGCTTAAGATAGAGTATATTCATAACAGCAATATACAACGGGGATCAGAGCAAGTAAAGATTCTTGCATTGTTTTCTTAAGTTTATATATTTGAACAAGAGTGCCAAACTGTCACAAGATACGCCCATTCGAAGGTTTTGGACACCATGCTCAATGCTTGAAATGCACTAAGTGACATCGTGACCTCGTTGTTTACCCGGCATAACCCATATTTGAACATGACCTACATATCATCTGGACACAACTTCTGACCAAATTAGGTGAAGATCGGATAAAAAACTACTTCAATTAGAGAGCGGACACCATGCTAAATGCTTGAAATGCACTATGTGACCTCATGACCTCGTTTTTGACCCGGCATGACCCATATTCGAACTTGACCTACATATAATCTAGACACAACTTCTGACCAAAGTAGGTGAAGATCGGATGAAAACTACTTCAATTAGAAAGTGGACACCATGCTTAATCCTTGAAATGCACTAAATGACCCCGTGACCTAGTTTTTGACCCAGCATGACCCATATTCAAACTTGACCTAGATATTGTCCAGACACAACTTCTGACCAAGTTTGGTGAAGATCGGATGAAAACTATTTGAATTAGAGAGCGGACACTGCTGTGGACGCCGCCCTCCAAGGGTGAAACTAAAATACGTCCTGTTTTTAAAAACAGGCGTATAAAAACAGGATGGGTAATGCATAAAAACTCCGTCAAAATACCATCAAAACAACAATTTTTACATATGAGTTTGTTCATAAAAAAAGAAATTTGAAGATCGATTCTACCTGCATGTTGATTTGTTGTTAATGGTTGTTGTTGTTGTTGAATAAAAGATGTTGATTTATAACTCAAAACATTATATTTGTGTCTGGGGCAGCAACGTTACAGGGATGAGACTAAACATGTTCTATAATACAAAACTTATGTTAAGAAAATCTCAAAACAAGTGTTCAAAACACATTTTTTGTTGTAGCCCCAGATATCTTACTCTTAAGGAATAACAAAATAGCTCCATAATTATACAGTATCTGTACTAGCAATATAGAAGAAGTGAGACATTTGCCTTATATTTATTTGAAGTTGAGAATAGTTCAAAAACAGAAATGCAGTTAGTTTTCAACCCAACTAAACAAGTTGATCAACAAAAACCTGTCTTTGTAGAAATCAAAATAAAATCAAAATGTGTGAAATAAAATGATTAAAGCATTTAAGACAATCTTCTTAAACAATTGAAAAAGAAGGCTTTATTAAAACAAAAATAAAATGATCTTACAGTGTCTTTCACATGACATTTTTCCAGTGCTTCCCACAGGTCGCTGTCTTTGTGCAGGCCAAAAGGGTCAAGGTTATACCTGAAAGGCGTATCACGTATCAATACACCCTTGTGAATAAAGCACACATTCACAATTATACTTAAATGAATAGTTTAAACATAAGGATTTTTTTGAGTTTAACTATTATTTTATTATTGAGAAAACTGGGTTTAATGCACTTACCACTTTAAATGTATTTTTTGGTTACAGGAAGACTATTTATTGTTGAAAATCAAGTTTAATTGTCAAGACGGAAAGTGTTGTTCCTGATTAGCCTGTGTGGACTGCACAGGCTGATCTAGGAAACCACTTTACGCATATGACTCTAAACCCTTTCCACAGAGCGAGGCTCAAGTATATACTTGTGAATACAGCACACACTCATAATTACAACTACAGGTTAACAACAATGAATAGTTTAACAAGAGTTCCGCGGTCGGAGATGACCGCATTGAAGCCGGATTTTTTATTTAAATGACAGGAAAGTACCTTTCGTGTTTTTGTCAATGCAATACTTAAATTACTGAAATATTGTTCAAAGGTCAAAATGAAATGTAAGTACTTTTCAAGGCATGAGCAAACCTTGTGTTATGTTTTGAATGCATGCATATACATGAACAACAATAACATTTAAGGTCACAAATATGAACTTGCATTGACAATTAGGAAAGTTTGATCTCAATTTTTTTATTAGCAAATTAGTAACATATTGTTTGACCAGTGGTCATCTAAGTGTGCTTGCAAACCTTCATGTCAAGTTTGAAGACTCTATGTCCAAGCATACCAAAGTTATAACAATTTTAACATTTTAACATTTAAGGTCACAGTGACCTTGACCTTCAAATGAATGACATTGAAATGACCAGTGGTCATCTTCTAGTACTGGCCAATCTTTATTTCAAGTTTGAAGACTCTAGGTACAAGCATACCAAAGTTATAACATGAAATAAGAACTTTAACATTTTTACATTCAAGGTCACAGTGACCTTGACCTTCAAATGAATGACCTTGAAATGTCCAGTGGTTACTTACTAGTTCTGGCCAACCTTCATGTCAAGTTTCAAGACTCTAGGTCCAAGCATACCAAAGTTATAACAACTTTAACATTTTTACATTCAAGGTCACAGTGACCTTGACCTTCAAATGAATGACCTTGAAATGTCCAGTGGTTACTTACTAGTTCTGGCCAACCTTCATGTCAAGTTTCAAGACTCTAGGTCCAAGCATACCAAAGTTATAACAACTTTAACATTTTTATATTGAAGGTCACAGTGACCTTCACCTTCAAATGAATGACCTTGAAATGACCAGTGGTCATCTGTTAATCCTGGCCAACCTTCATGTCAAGTTTGAAGACTCTAGGTCCAAGCATACCAAAGTTATACCATGAAATAAGAACTTTAACATTTTTACATTCAAGGTCACAGTGACCTTGACCTTCAAATGAATGACCTTGAAATGACCAGTGGTTACTAACTAGTTATGGCCAACCTTCATGTCAAGTTTCAAGACTCTAGGTCCAAGCATACCAAAGTTATAACAACTTTAACATTTTTTATATTGAAGGTCACAGTGACCTTGACCTTCAAATGAATGACCTTGAAATGACCAGTGGTCATCTGTTAATCCTGGCCAACCTTCATGTCAAGTTTGAAGACTCTAGGTCCAAGCATACCAAAGTTATACCATGAAATAAGAACTTTAACATTTTCGAGCACGCCGCCACCCCGCCACCCCGCCCGCCCGACAACATCAATCTATAAGCCGAGATTTTTTCGAAAAAAATCCGGCTAAATATAAGGATTACAACTTCTACTTGAGAAAATCAAGTCAATTAAAACACCCAATGCTTTACATTGCCTGTTTAAAGCCCATATTTAATTGTTTATGTTTAAGATTGTGTTTATTAATTTGACCTAAATTGTTTAAGCAATTCGTAACATATATTTAATAAAAGATAAGTGAATATTGACAAACATTAAAAGTTTCTGGAGTGTGTTGTGAATGTGGGTTAACATAAACTGAGAACACGCAGTACGTTTGGTGGCTATTTTAATGCTACATCGTATGACCAGTGGTGAGCATGCAGAAGTACATAGAGGCTGGGCTATGATACACATGATTGAACATTAACCAATCAGATTCATGATAAATACATAACATAGTGTCATTATTCCTTTATCTATTGAGCCACACACTGGGACAACTGGGCTTAACGGATGTGCGTGAAGGTTCGTCCCAGAAAGGCTTGTTCAGTCCTCAGAGACTAATAAGGGATGCAACTTTCAGCCTAAACTGGATAATTTTTAAAAGAGAATTGCTTTTAAACAAAACATTCCATAACAGTGGAGAGTGTCCTCCCTTATTAGCATGTGCAAACTACACAGGTGAATCTTGATTGACATTTTAACCCTTTCAGTGCGGGATTCGAATTTTGGAGGCCTTTGCAAACAGCTTGGATCCAGATGAGACGCAACAGAACGTGGCGTCTCATCAGGATCCAAACTGTTTGCTATTCTGATAATATTCTTTGAAAAAAAAAATCAAAGAAAATGCTAATTTTAGAAATTAAGCAGACGACATTTTAGCAGACGACAAATTTCCCAGCATGCAAAGGGTTAAACACATGTATTAAGCCAATTTTTTTCAGAATGCGATTCATATTACCTGACTGTGCCTACAAACAGCACAGGGTCCTGAGGAATGATGGCAAGTCTAGATCTGAGGTCCTCAAGCCCGATGGTGGCGATGTTGATGTTGTCAATGTAGATGGTCCCTGAATCAGGCTCCACCAATCGAAACAAGGCCACTCCCAAAGAGGACTTGCCTGTTATGATAGATGCAAATCAACCAATCAAAAAAGGGCTGAAAGGACCGATTCAATTGCCACTCCCATAAAGGACTTGCTTGTCACAATACGGCAATCACTCAGACATAAGTCTTGATTTTGTTTCAAAAATTGATTAAAATTACAAGCTCTTGATGAAAAAAGTAAAGCCGATTTATGTCAAGAACACATACAAGATGGCCCTAGTTCGCTCACCTGAGAGGACTTGGTTCATTTAATCTTTGTCAAACATATGACCTAGTGATTAAGTGTTTGAGCCAGATGAGTCAAATACGATTATTACTTTGATTTGCATCAAGAAAATCATTGTCTTCAGATACTCAAGTATTAGGTGAACAGCTGTGTTTGTGAAACACTATGTCCCCCATATATTTGACATTTAACGTTGAAGGATTACCTTGACCTTTCACCACTCAAAATGTCCAGCTCCGCATGAACTGAATTATAAATTTGACAAATCACTTCAATCAATGATGTAAGTATACTATTTGTGAAACAATGTGCTAAACAATTTAAAAAACAAAACAAAGTTTATTGTGTTATTAAGGTTTCTTTTTATAATATTTGATCTGGTGACCTAGATTTTTTAATCATTAATCATACATGACCCAAGATTTCATAACAATTGAGTTACAAATGTGGCATCTTTTGTGCTTATAAGGATTTTCAAGCTTTGACCTGGTGACCTAGATTTTGACCCCACATGACCCAAATGTAAAAGTTTGCCTAAATATTGCCCTAACAAACTTCCTCCTAAAGTCAAACTTTGCCTAGATATCATCAAGAAAAAACACCCTGGTCAAGTATCATCATTATTGGGCCAAACCTATGGCCTCTAGTGTGTTAATGATTATAATAGTTTACAAATATTTATTTTGCAATGTCCTTTATAAATGAACATTTTACATACAATTATGGTCACATTTCCGTTATGAATAACGTAAAATAATAAATGACTTAAAAAACATAAAGAAGAAGACTATTGCCATGCAATAAAAGTCCCCTACCTCGTAGCTACTTAAGAGATATTTAAAACAAGAGCACCGCCTTGCGGGTGCAGACCGCTCATCTATTTTCTTTTTAAAGGTGAAGGGACTCTCATTTTCAATCACAAAGGAGGGAGGGGTGGAGTGAAGAGGGGTGTATAGTGTGGGGGTGTGGACATTTATTACATTATTCCAAAAATGCGAAAAAAATGCAAAAAAAAACAACATCAAAATCGGGGGGGGGGGGGGAGGGTGGGGGGGGAGGGTGGGAGGGTGGGGGGGTGGGGGGGGGGATTCTTTGGTGCGATGGTTGGACGGTATTTCAAACATAAAATAATAAAAATAAATATTTGTGTTTTTTAACCGTTTCAAAAAAAAATTGGGGGGGGGGTGAGGTGGGGGGGGTATAGTGTGAGGGTGTGGCGGTAATTTGTGAGATGATCTTAAAAAAAAAAAAATTAGGCGGGGGGGATTCGGGTGGGGGAGGGGGGTGGGGGGGGGGGAGGGGGGTCACGGGGGATGGTTTGGGTGGAGTCTATTGTGGTATGTCAGGTAAGAGTAGTTTTGTCAAAGTATCAATCAAATCTAATCATAAATAAAGAAGTTATGGCAATTTTAGCAAAATTTATTAATTTGACCTTGAGAGTCAAGGTCATTCAAAGGTCAAGGTAAAATTCAACTTGCCAGGTACAGTAACCTCATGATAGCATGAAAGAATTTGAAGTTTGAAAGCAATAGCCTTGATACTTAAGGAGTAAAGTGGATCGAAACACAAAATTTAACCATATATTCAAAGTTACTAAGTCAAAAAAGGGCCATAATTCCATAAAAATGACATCCAGAGTCATGCAATTTGTCCTTTTACTGTTCCCTTATGATAGTTTGCGAGTGTTCCAAGTATGAAAGCAATATCTATGATAATTTAGGGGTAAAGTGGACCAAAACACAAAACTTAACAAAATTTTCAATTTTCTAAGTATAAAGGGCCCATAATTCCGTCCAAATGCCAGTCAGAGTTACATAACTTTGCCTGCACAGTCCCCTTATGATAGTTAATAAGTGTTGCAAGTATGAAAGCAATAGCTTTGATACTGTAGGAATAAAGTGGACCTAAACACAAAACTTAACCAAATTTTCAATTTTCTCAGTATAAAAAGGGCACATAATTCTGTCAAAATGCCAGTCAGAGTTACATTACTTTGCCTGCACAGTCCCCTTATGATAGTTAGTAAGTGTTGTGAGTATGAAAGCAATAGCTTTGATACTTAAGGAATAAAATGGACCTAAACACAAAACTTAACCAAAATTTTCAATTTTCTAAGTATAAAAAGGGCACATAATTGATGACAATAGCTCATAATTTTTTTTCAAAAAATAGATGAGCTAAAAAAATCTAGTCTATTTGTTGCCATAGCAACCATAATTCTTGACGTAGGAACATAATTAAATGACGTGCATAATATCCATATTGCCATCAGTCCATGTTTCAAGTTTCATGAAAAAATATGAAGAACTTTTTAAGTTACCGCAGGATCCAGAAAAGTGTGACTGACAGACTGACAGACAGACGGACAAAGCGCAAACCATAAGTCCCTCTCCAGTCTCACCGGAATGGGAATAATTATCCCAATAAATGAATGTTATGTTGCCATTTAACCTGTTAGCAAATACACAAACATTAATTGAATGACAGCAAACATTTGCAAGTAAAAGTATGTTTTTCATTTAAATTATTGTCATTGAAAATAAAGTATGTTGCAAAATGTTTTATTGTGATCAATCGTTAAAGGTAATGTATTTCATTCATTATAAAGTGCATGTTTAAAAATAACTTTCGAATGGAGAATTCAGATTCATGTTGGATTTTTTGTCTGAAGTGTGATACTTTTCCCATTGAAGACGGGGAAAAAAAGGAAATTTTGTAACTTTGTAATATTTAGATTTTTTTTCATTTTGTTTTCATTATTGCATTATTTATTGCAACATCAACAAACAATTCAAATCCTTACCTGAACCTGACCGGCCCACAATTCCAACTTTGTCTTTCGCTCGTATCTTGAAACTCAGTCCCTTCAACGCTAAGGGCAGGTTATCCCGATATCTCATCTTGTACTTGTCAAAAATTATCTCCCCTGGCTTGGGCCAGTCCGCTGGTGGGCGTTTGTCCTTAATTACTGCTGGGGCTTCAGATTCCACGTCCTGTGACAAACAGAGAGCCTAGCGCATGAGCATGTTAACCCTTTCCCATTCAGAAACAAAGTAAAAATGGCTATGTGCAAACAGCATAACACCATAACAGCCTGCGAGTAACAACAACTGTGTGAAAATACGTATCTAAGTGGAAAAGGGTTAAATAAATTCAAGTAATTACTTTAACAGTAATTACATCCGTCACAAAAGGAAAAGTAATCATATGAGCCTTGTTATAGGAAAACTGGGCTTAATGCATGAGCATTAAGTGTTGTCTAAGATTAGACTGTGCACGAACAACACTTTAACCTAAACTGGGTTCACTAGGAAGAGAATTCCTTTAAACGACAAAAATACAATAAAAGTGTAAAGGATCGTCCCTGATAAGCCTGTGCAGACTGCATAGGCTAATCAGGGACGACACTTTACGCACATGCATTTAGAACCATTTTCCCAGAGTCTGACTCTCGTTAACCCTTTGCATGCTGGGAAATTTGTCGTTTGCTAAAATGTCGTCTGCTGAATTTTTAAAATTAGCATTTTCTTCGATTTTTTTTCAAAGAATACTATCAGAATAGCAAACAGTTTGGATCCTGATGAGACGCCACGTTCTGTGGCGTCTCATCTGGATCCAAACTGTTTGCAAAGGCCTTCAAAATTCAGTTCCTGCACTGAAAGGGTTAACCAGACTTCCACTCATGACAAAGACATATTATATGAGAAGAAAGACTATTTAAAGACGGTAAAACAGTAATACTTGAAAATAGAAAATAGTTTTAATAGTATTTTCTTCTTAAATTATTGTAAATTTCAATCTTAAATTGTATTCACTATTATAATTTTCAAATTTCCTAATGTATTCATTTAAAATGATCTCAACAATATTGAGACATGAACTTTATATAAACATGAGGAGTATTTATAATTAGTTAAACTGAAAACAATTTTCTTGTTTCGTCAATTATGCTGATAACGTGATGGGTGCTTACATGAAGTAAAATCTGTAAAGATTTCTAAATAAATTGGAATGGCAGAGTGGTTAAGGTAGCCACTTCTGGCAAATGTTGTATTTTTCAGTTCTGTTTTGTTATTACAATTATACAAGTTTTTAAAGGCTAAAAGAAGCTAACTGACAACATTAAGAGACCTTCTCAAAACATAAACACATTTGAGAAAGCCCTTATTGAATCTGTCAAAGTATGTAGTCACTCACTTTTGAATATGTCATCAACCTTTGGACTGCAACAAACTTAGCCTCACAATCAATCGCTTGCCGTACGGAGAATTGGAACAAACCTGTCATCTAAAATATATCAAACACTTTTAACCCTTTCCCCATAAGAAGCAAAATAAAAATGGCTTCTGCAACCAGGATAAAACGAGAACAGCCTGCGAGTAACTCGCAGTCTTTTCAGGTTTTATGTTGTTTGCTGCACATTAGTAACTAATGGTTCAAAATTAAGCGTTTAAAACTTAAATCTAGTAAGAATAGTCTTTAATTAGTCCCCTATCTGGGTCTACGCTGTTTGCCAAGGCCTTCTAGACGCTAGGCATAAATGGGTTAATATGTGTGCCACGTTGCTTTTTCAAAATCTTATTATTGATTGGAAGAATACGACCTACAAGTAGTTTGATAATGCTCTTTTTAACCTTTGAACTTGACGTAAAAATCCAACCGTGAATGTACAAATAAGGTTTTTTCCATGTTATACGCCATCGCATGATGAAACAATAAGTAATATTTTGGACAATAAAATGCTCTATTTTATCCTTTGACCTGAAAGTATAGCCTTGAACTTATGAAAGCAATAATAAGCTGTCCAGTGTTGTTTTTTTCACTAGTTTCGGATGGGGACTGGTCCCTTTCGATTGAGATAAATCGCATTGATATGACTAAAATTGGGAAAGTGTTGTTCTTTTGCTAACAAACACTTTTACATTGAGAAAACAAGAGATGTGTTTGTCAGAAACACAATGCCCCCCCCCCACTACTGCGCCGCTTTTTTAAACTTTCATCTTGAAGGATGACCTTGACCTTTCACCACTCAAAATGTGCAGTCCCATGAGATACACATGCATGCCAAATATTAAGTTGCTATCTTCAATATTGCAAAAGTTATTGCAAAAGTTTAACCAAGGTTAAAGTTTGTGGCAGACAGACAGACAAACACATACAATGACAGACACATACAATGATATACAGACAGGCTAAAAACAATATACCCCCGATCATTTGATCCGGGGGCATAAAAAAAGAGACCAATATTATCTTAACCAAGGTTCAGCTTATAGAGCTGGATGGGAAATGAACTTAATATTGAGATTTATTTTATTTATTTAAAACTTGTTTGTGTGGAAACCTGCAATAGGAAACGTAGATTCCCATTTGGGACAAATATATACACTTTTTCAATATGAATAGGTCCCTATAAAAGCCCAAAATCTGAACGAAAAAAAACACACTGCCATCACATGATAAAAATTGATTACCTGAATGGCGAATGACATGGCCAGGCCAGCCTGTGCCGGAGTAATGTGCTCATAGGAAAGGATGACACAAAGCCCTGAGAACGCAACAACAGATCCACTTATCAAGTCTAGACGAAACGCCAACCATCGGTTGGAACAGTTGAACAAGTGAAAGTAGCACGAGTTCTTGTCTATGAGCTCCTGAAACCTGAAATAAGCCTTGCAATGAGAATCTGGGCTTAATCCATGTATGTTAAGTGTAGTCCCAGATAAGCCTGTGCAGTCTGCACAGGCTAATCAGGGATGACACTTTTCTCTTGTATGGCATTTAACTCTTTCAGTGCGAACCGAATTTTGAAGGCCTTTGCAAACAGTTTGGATCCAGATGAGACGCCACATAACGTGGCGTCTCATCAGGTTCCAAACTATTTGCTATTCTGATAGTATTCTTTGAAAAAAATCAAAGAAAATGCTAATTCTAAAAATTCAGCAGACGACATTTTAGCGGACGACAAATTTCCCAGCATGCAAAGGGTTAAGTGTAGTCCCAGATAAGCCTGTGCAGTCTGCACAGGCTAAGCAGGGATGACACTTTTCTCTTGTATGGCATTTAACTTATAGGAGGCCTCTCCTTAACAAATATCCAGTTCAGGCCGATAGTGTCGTCCCTTAATAGCCTGTGCGCATTGCATAGGCTTATCAGGTAGAACATGTTCTGCTTGTAAGGTTTTATCCCTTATAGGAAGCCTCTTCTTAGCAAATAACCACTTTTGGCGGAAAGTGCCATGCTTGATTAGCCTGTGCGGTCCGCATTGTAACATAAGGCACATTTTGTAAAAAAATATGAGGAAACTTTAAATCCTGTTTTCTTGGGTTGTGAGCACATCCAAACAATTGTTTAACATGCTACAAATGTATTGAATATAAATGATGTCAATATGCCTACATTATCTTGCCAGTATATGATTCTTGGATTATCAATATATTCCTCCTTGAAATTAAAAGGTATATGTTCAAGTGTAAACAAACAAACAAAATCCTGACTCATAAAAATAATGAATTCCCAAGTTGGTCACTTGTAAGAATATTCGTACAATAAATCCAAGCCAATATAAGTCATTGTTACAAGATATGTACTACTAAATATACAATTAAAGTATTACTAACACAATATTTTAACTACCCTTTACAAGAAACCGTCGGAGACGGGTGATGCTCCCCAAAGGTTTTTTTTGTCACAATATTGCACTATATATTCAGATAAAAGGAAACGTCTTTAGGGCAAAGAAGTTGGGGGGGGGGGGGAAAAAAAATTTATAGAAAATTTTAAAGGGCCATAACTCTGTGAAAAATCATCCGACCAGAATCTGCTGATAATATGCACATCTCCTCTTGGTAGTGAAGCTCCCCATAAAGTTTCATTGAATTCCGGTCATTAGTTGCTGATAAATAGCCCGGACAAAAATTGTGCAGGGATGGACGGACGCACACACGTACGGACAGACGAAGCGGCGACTATATGCTCCCCCTAAAATAAATTTTTGGGGAGCATACAAATAAAAAAGCCAGCTTTGTGTAGTGGTAGTACATAAGCTTTCCCTGTGAGAGGTCTGGAGTTTGAGACCTTTGATACAAAATATCCTTCTCATTATAAGAATATCGAACTATTGCCAAAATACAGATTTGTTAGTAGATTCTTTATTTTAAATAATACAATCTTTAATTACAGTATTGCTTTCTTGATGTTATAGTTCCTCATACCTTCTAAACATGCCATTCTTTATACCGGGACATGCAAATTCAAATGGACCTTTAAAACTTATATACGTTTTGATCAAAATGTTTATTTAATACTGTAAAATGAAACCAAACTAGAGCCACTCTATAAGCAGCACAATCATACCAGTTCTTGAATTACCATGAAACTTAATTGTTTAATTAATTGAGAACAAATAAAAGATGGGAACTTTCGTTAGCTTAATTTCAGTAGTTGTGATACAGGATTTCTTTTGAAGTTTTCTACTGTCAATTATTTGTTTGAAAAATATAATTTACATTGTAATGTCAAGCTTTAGATGGTAAAATGCATAAAAAATTTAATAAGGTATAATATTTATATAACTCACACACTTATTATTTTAAAAGCAATTACAATTAAAGTGCAAACAACATTGACAGATTGCAGAAAAGCAGCCATCGATGAAATAGAGTGTTTCATAAAAGACAGAGCTGATTAGTTATAAGACAATATTTTTTTGTTCATGAAATATCTTTAACACATGTGGGTAGGGGCAATTTGGTTTGGTCTGTCTGAATATCCCAAACACTTTGTAAAGGATGGCTTAACAGGTCTTGCCATTGAAATCCTCTTGCTTTCAGTTTACTTGATCTTTCTCGGGGAAACTAAAAAACATAATGTAAACAATATAAGGAAAATAAACCAATTCCAATTAACCTTAGTAGAAGTAAATGTTGAGTGTGATTTTGGTGAAAATGTTCAGTTATATTTGAGGAAAATGTTAAGTATTGTTTCGAGAAAAATATTAAATGTCATTTTTGGGAAAATATTAAATGATGTTTTGGGAAAATGCATTATTTATATTTCATTTAATCCTCGATTGAAATATTCATATGTTCTTTTTCCTTGCAGCACCTTGTGTGTGACTATTACTTTGAAATTATTAAGATACAAATATTCAAATGAAAGTTTTGCAGTTTATCTTAAGGTAAATCTCATGAAAATGATATTTTTTCTCACAATTATTCAGCACAATAAAATAGTTGAATAAGAGCTTAATGCATGTAAATAAGGGCTTAATGCATGTGAATAAGGGCTTAATGCATGTGAATAAGGGCTTAATGCATGTGAATAAGGGCTTAATGCATGTAATAAGGGCTTAATGCATGTAATAAGGGCTTAATGCATGTGAATAAGGGCTTAATGCACGTGAATAAGGGCTTAATGCATGTGAATAAGGGCTTAATGCATGTAAATAAGGGCTTAGTGCATGTGAATAAGGGCTTAATGTATGTGAATTAGGGCTTAATGCATGTGAATAAGGGCTTAATGCATGTGAATAAGGGCTTAATGCATGTGAATAAGGGCTTAATGCATGTGAATAAGGGCTTAATGCATGTGAATAAGGGCTTAATGCATGTGAATAAGGGCTTAATGCATGTGAATAAGGGCTTAATGCATGTGAGTAAAGTGTTGACCAAGAAAAGACTGTGCATTCCACACAGGCTAATCCAGGGCTACACTTTTCGCCTTAAACTAGATTTTTGCTAAAAATACTTTCAAAAAAGAAAATTACCATTTAACCCGAAAGTGAAGTCTCTGACAGACGAAGGAAAAATGCATGAATTTGCCACTTTCTAGGAAAAGCTTAATGAGTGTGCGTAAATTAGCAGTATACAATATCCAAGACTTGCTCTAGGAAAACGGGGCTTGATGAATGGCCGCAAAGCATCATCACAGATAGGCTTTTGCAGTCTGCACAGGCTCATCAGAGACTACACTTTCCACCTAAACTGGACTTTGCTAAAAAGAGACTTTAAAAAAAAATCAAAACAATTAAAGCCAAAGGTGTAGTCCCTGATTGCCTGCGTACAGGCTTATCTGGGACAAAACTTTCCCCACATGCATTCAAGCCAGTATTGCCTGAGTGAGGCTCAGTTCCATACTTCTCAATGAACTGCTGGGTCTTGTTGAAGGCGTGGATGGTGGTGATACCCTGAATGGACGCTGTCACGTGACTCACAACGGGAGACTTTGTAATCAGATTCATTCTCATCAACTCTCGCACCTGACGGACAGAGGAGAACCGCATGATGTTGACCTTTGTTCTTGGAAAACTGGGCTTAATGAATATGTGTAAATTGTCGTTCCAGATTAGCCTGAGCTGTTTACATAGGCTCATCAGGAACATTTGTTTCATACTTTTTGGAAGTTTGTTTCAAGGAGGCATCTTCTTAACAAAAATCCAGTGTAGCAAGCCTGTCGGGACTGCACAAGCTAATCTTGGACGACACTTTACACACATGCAATATGCCCAGTTTCTCGAGAACGCCTAAGGGCTAAGTTTTAGTGATTTTAAGTTGTATCAAAGAACCCTAATACCCTTAAAAACAGAACAAAAAATCCAATTAATGCAGCGTTATACATACATTCAGTACAACTGAGTAAAAAGAACTGATTCTGGCACAAAAACCTTATAAAGTTAGAACTTAGAACCATTGATAAGATGTATTGCAAAATCTTCAGGATGAGTTAAATAAAATACAGTGTGGTATGTCATAGAGTGTCATAACCTCACACTAAATAGTGTTGTAATGCAAGCATTGCATGGAAAAGTGTATAATAAAAAATATGTTCACTCAAATCCTCGAATTGCCTACGTACCCCGGATGTGAAGACCGCGTTCAGCACAAGAAAGAAGCCGACCAATGGCACAAGGGCAATCAGAAACCATGGCAACACGACGGCGATGATGACCAGCGAGAACGTAATAAGGAACATGTTCTGGATCAACATCTCACTGGCACTGGGCAGTCTCACATCCACTGAAATAAAGCCAATACATGTATATAGAGTATTAGGTTAGACATCCCACTGGCACTGGGCAGTCGCACCTCCACTAAAATAAAGAAACGCACTCCACTGAAATAATGAAACATCTCACTGACACTGGGCAGTCTCACCTCCACTAAAATAAAGAAACATCTCACTGGCACTGGGCAGTCCCAGGTCCACTGAAATAAAGAAACATCTCTCTGCCACTGGGCAGTCACACAGCCACTTAAATAAAGAAACATCTCACTGGCACTGGGCAGTCACAAATCCACTAAAATAAAGAAACATCTCACTGACACTGGGCAGTCCCATCTCCACTGAAATAAAGAAATGTCTCACTGGCACTGGGCAGTCACACGTCCACTGAAATAAAGAAACATCTCACTGGCACTGGGCAGACGCACATCCACTGAACAAAGAAACATCTCACTGGCATTGGCCAGTCACACATCCACTGAAATAAAGAAACATCTCACTGGCATTGGGCAGTCGCACATCCACTGAAATAAAGAAACATCTCACTGGCTCTGGCCAGTAACATATCCACCGAAATAAAGAAACGTCTCACTGGCATTAGGCAGTTGCACTTCCACTGAAATAAAGAAACATCTCACTGACACTGGGCAGTCTCACCTCCACTGCATTAAAGAAACATCTCACTGGCATTGGGCAGTCGCACATCCACTGAAATAAAGAAACATCTCACTGGCACTGGCCAGTCACAAATCCACTGAAATAAAGAAACATCTCACTGGCATTAGGCAGTCGCACGTCCACTGAAATAATGAAACATCTCACTAACACTGGGCAGTCTCACCTCCACTGAAATAAAGAAACATCTCACTGGCACTGGGCAGTCTCACCTCAACTGAAATAAATAAACATCTCACTGGCACTGGGCAGTCACACATCCAATGAAATAAAGAAACATCTCACTGGCACTGGGCAGTCTCACTTCCACTGAAAAAAGGAAACATCTCACTGGCACTGGGCAGTGGCACGTCCACTGAAATAAAGAAACATCTCACTGGCACTGGGTAGTCACACGTCCACTGAAATAAATAAACATCTCACTGGCACTGGGCAGTCACACATCCACTGAAATAAATAAACATCTCACTGGCACTGGGCAGTTGCACGTCCACTGAAATAAAGAAACATCTCACTGGCACTGGGCAGTCACACCTCCACTGAAATAAAGAAACATCTCACTGACACTGGGCAGTCGCACCTCCACTGAAATAAAGAAACATCTCACTGGCACTGGGCAGTCACACATCCACTGAAATAAAGAAACATCTCACTGGCACTGGGCAGTCACACATCCACTGAAATAAAGAAACATCTCACTGGCACTGGGCAGTCGCACATCCACTGAAATAAAGAAACATCTCACTGGCACTGGGAAGTCACACATCCACTGAAAAAAAGAAACATCTCATTGGCACTGGGCAGTCACACGTCCAATGAAATAAAGAAACATCTCACTGGCACTGGGCAGTCACACGTCCACTGAAATAAAGAAACATCTCACTGGCACTGGGCAGTCACACCCTCACTGAAATAAGGAAACATCTTACTGGCAGCCATGTTTTTTCACCGATACTACCATTTTTAAACTCGTCCAAGATATCAATAAAACCAATGTTTTGACCAACTTTCATGATTTTCAAACGCGTCGAGACATCAAATGAACCAATGTTTTGACCAACTTTCATGATGATTGGGCAAAAATTGTGACTTCTAGAGTGTTTACAAGGTTTCTCTTCAGCCAAATAAGGTTAACTGCCCCGCCCACTGGCGACCATGTTTTTCAACGGTTCGGAACCACTTTTGAACTCAACCAAGATGTCATTAAGACAAACATTTTTACAAAGTTACATGAAGATTGGGCATGAAATGTAACTTCTACAGTGTTTACAAGGTTTTCCTTTTTTTTGACCTAGTGACCTAGTTTTTGACCCGGCACAACCCAGTTTCGAGCTTGGTCGAGATTTCATTAGGACAAAGCTTCTGACCAAGTTTCATGAAGATGGGACAAGAAATGTGGCCTCTAGAGTGTTTACGGGCACAAAAGCTCATCTGAGCAATCAGGTGAGCTAAAAACATCTCACTAACACTGGACAGTCGCACCTCCACTGAAATAAAAAAACATCTCACTGGTACTGGGCAGTCGCATCTCCACTGAAATAAAGAAACATATCACTGGCACGGGGCAGTCACATGTCCACTGAAATAATGAAACATCTCTCTGACACTGGGCAGTCACACCTCCATTGAAATAAAGAAACTTCTCACTGACACTGGGCAGTCACATGTCCACTGAAATAAAGAAACATAAGATCGCCGTGGCGTAGTGTATATGGTGTCCGCCTAGCGATCGGGAGGTCACGGGTTCGATCCCCACTGTGGGAGCGTTCTTTAGATCTCCCCATAGACACCGAGGAAACGGACTCGAGAGCGTTTCGTATAAGCTTAGGCTTGTTACGCAATCGAGCTTAAATAAATAGGTTTTAAAAAAAAAGATAAAAAAAAGAAACATCTCACTGACACTGGGTAGTCACACCTCCACTGAAATAAAGAAACATCTCACTGGCAGTGGGCAGTTGCATGTCCACTGAAATAATGAAACATCTCACTGACACTGGGGAGTCTCACGCCCACTTAAATAAAGAAATATCTCACTGGCAGTGGGCAGTTGCACGTCCACTGAAATAAAGAAACATCTCACTGGCACTGAGCAGTCTCACGTCCACTGAAATAAAGAAACATCTCCTTAGCACTGGGCAGTCGCACATCCACTGAAATAAAGAAACATCTCACTGACACTGGGCAGTCGCACCTCCACTGAAATAAAGAAACATTTCACTGACACTGGGCAGTTGTATGTCCACTGAAATAATGAAACATCTCACTGACACTGGGCAGTCGCACGTCCACTCAAATAAAGAAACATCTCACTGACACTGGGCAGTTGCACATCCACTGAACTAATGAAGCATCTCATTGACACTGGGCAGTCGCATGTCCACTGAAATAAAGCCAATATATTAATATAGAGTCTTAGGTTAGACATCCAAATGGACTAAAGCAGATGCAAATCCCCTTAAATAAAGCCATATATTTATATAGAGTCAAAGGTCAAACATCCAACTGGAATAAGCAGTTGTATATCTCCTGAAATAAGGCTCATAAAGGTATATGAGCCATGATCTGCTAAAATAAGGCTTAATGCACAGGTGTAAAGTTTCATCCTAGATTTGCCTGTGCAGTCTGCAGAAACACATGCTAATCAGGGACAAAACGATCTGCCTAAAGTGGAGTTTGTTGAGAAGAAACTTCCTGTAGATGAAAAATTACATAAAAGAGAAAACTGTTGTCACTGATTAGCCTGTTAAGATTATACAAGCTAATCTAGGATGACACTCCACATTCATGCATTAAATCCCCTTTTACCCACAGCTGGACTCATATACAGACTTCCATTAAACATTCAACAGCAATAAGGCAGTTGAACATTAACACAAACCTAAAATCAAAGCCAAGATCTTAATGAGTTTCTTTGAACTTGATATTACATCAATGCACTTAAAGGGAGAGGTAGCTTTTATGGAAAAGTAAGGTTAGTGTGGAAAATCTCATCGCCCCGTTCATTTAATACCTTCATCAAGATCAGATGAGAAGCGATTGATGATTCTTCCAACAGGAGTGGTGTCAAAGAATTTCATGGGAGAAGCCATCATCTTCTTGAAGATCAGATTGTGCATGTTGCTGGAGGCACGAAGTGTAACCTGATGAAATCAACCCAATTAAAATTAGGGCCATGATATGTGATGAAATGGACTGATTTAAAATAAGGGCCTTTATACCTGATGACATCAACCGAATTAAAATCAGTAAGAGCCTTTATATCTGATAAAATGGATCAAATAAAAATTAGGGCCTTTACACCTGATGAAATCAACCAAATTAAAATTAGGGCCTTTACACCTGAGAAAATCAACCAAATTAAAATTAGGGTATGTATACCTGATGAAATCAACCAAATTAAAATAAGGGCCATTATACAATTACCTGAACACATCGACCAAATTAAAATTGGGGCATTTATACCTGATTACATCAACCAAATTAAAATAATGGCCTTCATAACTGATGTAAGCAACCTAATTAAAATAGGGGCCTTTATACCTGATGAAATCAAGCAAATTAAAATAAGGGCCTTTACAGCTGAGAAAATCAAACACATTAAAATTAGGGCCTTTAAACCTGATGAAAACAACCAAATTAAAATAAGGGCCTTTATATCTGATAAAATCAAGCAAATTAAAATTAGGGCCTTTACACCCGAGAAAATCAACCAAATTAAAATTAGGGCCTTTACACCCGAGAAAATCAACCAAATTAAAATTAGTGCCTTTATGCCTGATGAAATCAACAAAATAAAAAAGAGCCATTATATGACATCAACCAAATTAAAACAAGAAACCATCGGAGACGGGTGATGCTCCCAAAAGATTTTTTGTCACAATATTGCACTTTATATTCAGATAAAAGGAAACGTTTTGAGGGGCATTATAGCTTTGGACAAAATAATACGATGGATGCTTTAGCAACTTAAAAATTTCAAAGGGCCATAACTCTCTCAATAAATCATCTAACCAGAACCCACAAATAAAATGCGCATCTCCTCAAGGTAGTTATGCTTCCCATAAAGCTTCATTGAATTCCTGTTAGTAGTTGGGGGGACAAGAACTGCACTATATGTACAGTTAATGGAAAATTTCAAAGGGCCATTTAATTGAAGTTTAATTGAATTCCGGTCATTAATTGCTGAGAAATAGCCTGGACAAAATTGTGCACGGACGGACGGACACACGGACAGACGAAGCGGCAACTATATGCTCCCACCAAAAATTTGGAGGGAGCATAATGAGGGCCTTCATAACTGATGAAAACAAACACATTATAATAAGGGCCTTTAAAACTGATAAAATCACGCAAATCAAAATTAGGGGCTTTACACCTAAGAAAATCAACCAAATTAAAATAAGGGCCTTTATACCTGATAAAATCATGCAAATTAAAATTAGGACCTTTATACCTGATGATATTGACCAAATTCAAATTATGGCCTTGATACCTGATGACATGGAAAAAATTGAAATAAGGCCCTTTATATCTGATTAAAACAGAGATTGCCAAGCAATATGGTCCCCTACCGGTGAAACTCCACCATTGTCAGATTTTTGTTAAAATATATATGTTGCCATAGCAACCAACATTCTTGACGTAGTAACAAAATGAAACTAGAAATGGCGCGGCAGAGGCCGACGCGTATCCCCACGCCGCATGTTTGACCCAAGGGCGCCCCAGGGTTGATCATGGGGCCATGCATAGTTGAGATTGACTGTATTGTCATAAGAGAAGTTCAGTATCAATTAGAAGTGAATGGGTGTAAAAATAAAGAAGTTATAGTAAAAGGCAATTTTGGGAGGGTGTGGCCTATGTGGGCGGGGTGCCCCAGGGTTGGTAATGGGGCCATGCATAGTTGAGATTGACCGTATTGTCATAAGAGAGGTTCAGTATCAATTTGAAGTGAATCAGTGTATTAATGAAGAAATTATAGTAAAAGGCAATTTTGGGCGGGTGTGGTCTATGTGGGCGTGGCGCCCCAGGGTTGGCAACGGGGCCATGCATAGTTGAGTTTGACCGTTTTGTCATAAGAGAGGTTCAGTATCAATTTGAAGTGAATCAGTGTAGAAATGAAGAAGTTAATGTAAAATAACCTAAATTTTTTTTATAGTAAATGGATTTTTTTGGTGGGTGTGGCCTATGTGGGCGGGCGCCCCAGGGTTGGGATTGGGGCCATGCATAGTTGAGATTGACCCTAATGTCATAACAAAAGTTCAGTATCAATTTGAAGTGAATCCGTGTAGAAATGAAAAAATTATAGTAAATGGAAATTTTTGGTGGGTGTGGCCTATGTGGGCGGGGCGCCCCAGGGTTGGGAATGGGGCCATGCATGGTTAAGATTGACCGTATTGTCATAGGTGAGGTCCAGTATCAATTTGAAGTGAATCGGTGTAGAAATAAAGAAGTAAATGTAAAATAACCTAAAAAAATGAGTGATAATTTCTGACGCGGCCCCACCCCAACCCCTATAACTTTTGACCCAGGGGTCAGATCAAAATTCCAAATAGTGCACCGTCGCACATATGCTCATAGCTACCATGTGTGTAAATTTCAAGGTTCTAGTGCTTTTAGTGTAGGAGGAGATAGTGGCCAGGACGGACGGACAGACGGACAGACGGACGGACAGACGGACGGACGGCGGAGATCACCACAATATCCCCACCTTTTTTTCAAAAAGCGTGGGGATAATGACATGCATAATCTCCATAATGCGATCTATCCATGTTTCAAGTTTCATGAAAAAGTATTAAGAACTTTCAAAGTTATCACAGGATCCAGAAAAGTGTGACGGACAGACTGACTGACTGACGCACAGAGTGCAAACCATAAGTCCCCTCCGGTTTAACCAGTAGGGGACAATAAAATTAATTAATAACAGAGCCTTTATAACTGATGAAATCTACCAACTTAAAATAAGGGCCTTTACACCGGATGGCATCAACCAAATTAAAATAAGCGCCCTTATACCTGTTGAAATCAACCAAAGTAAAACAATTTTTTTTAATAAAATTCATTTTAATTATTAAATACTTACCTGTTATCGTATGCTTATACTTTCCAAGGGGAAATAACTCATCCGGAATTTTAACTGGGAATCCGCCACCTCAATACCGTAATACAGGTCAGGTTAAACATAGTGCAATGCAACCTAGCCAAAAATCGGTAACCAACCCTCAATATTCTTTCAATATATATACAAAAATATTAATCGAATAGCGGGGTGGGAGGTGGGACTTACCGATAACAGGTAAGTATTTAATAATTAAAATGAATTTTATTTAACAAATTTGTTTTAATGTCATAAATACTGACCTGTTATCGTATGCTGATTTTGCAGCTGCGGTGGGAAGGTTCGTATATATTTTCCCAACACAGTAGAACCCATAAACAGGGTTATCAGCTAATGATATCAAGTAATCTTCGTTAAAACGGTATTAATTATGACTTCTCGGACAGAGTAATATGTCTATGTCGTAAAGAAAACACTACCGTTAGTGAAACCACAACAAGCCCAAACATATACAAATTGTATTGTTGGCACTTCAGAAAACGAAGATAAAAAGATGACAAAGGTGGTCGGATTCCTCCAGTATTAAACAGCTTAGAGCATGTCAAAAAGTGGGGTGTGATTAATATATGCCCACAAAACAGACAGAGCTCTTAATTCATGCGGTCAGATCCTAAAAAGGAATGAATCCTTAGATAGGATAAGAGTAACTTTCCTTAGTCGAGGTCTAACCCCTGAGAAATAGAAGCCGCAGACACATCTCCCCCCCTTTTTTGGGGAAATGAAGAGTGTCTTTTGAGAACCTCGAATGGACTTCCGACTAACACTGCTGAGATAGAAATTCAAAGCCCTGATTGCCCAAAGAAGTTTATCCTCATCTTCATGACTACCAGTTTAAAAAAAAAAAAAATAATAAAAAAAAATGGAAACTTGAAGGTAGAAGCCATATAGAGGACTTGATATTAAGCAAGGTATCCTGGCTGACACAACAAAGTGAAAACGACAATAGATCCAACTGGAATTGGTCGTATTCAACAGAAAAGCATGAATTACACTTCTACGTATGGTAAAAGCCATAATAAGAAGGAAAACCGTCTTAAAGTTATATTGGAACTGTTAATAAGCCTGATGAAAAAGGTTCATAGGGAGCTCATTAAGCATCCCAACATGTAACACAAGTCAAAACCGCTTAAGAAGGTAAAGGAACGAAAAACATAGTGTTGACGTTCCATAGTTTGGATCAGTTCCAAAATAAGTAAGACAGCACAGAGTTGCGATGACTTACACAAAACAAGGTATACGAAAGCATAATCTCTATCCTTTGATGAAGAAAAGAACAAATTTCTTATCAAGAAAAAGATGAGAAAAACCTCTATGTATCTAGCAGAGTGATTAAGGTAATAACTATGCTCTCGAATACCCAGTAAAAAAATGAATTTCCATAGAACCTTTATACAGTTCTGATGGAATTATCCGTGCACAAGTAACAAGGATTGAAACTCTAACAGAAAAACGTTCTTCTGTAGAGATAACTAAAAGTTATCAATGGCCAGACATGTAGTGGCACATGTTTGGATCAGTAAAAATATGTCTCTCTGAGATATGATATTTGACCTGTGAAGAAGTTTCCTGAAAATAATTGTACAGGAGACTTAAAAGGTCGTAGAACCATAATCCCATGGTTCATTAAGTATATTGCATGAAATTATGGCAAAAACTCAGTTATTGCAAAAACTCACCAAGAAGGCAAGATATTCCAGTTTATGTCAATGGACGAATGTATAACAATCGCACACCCTGCTTGATCGATTTCTGTGAACTGCATTATTGACGTTGTTCAGCATACCGGTATACACTGCGATATACGATCGCATAACGCTACTTACTAGCGTTTGATGATAAACAACATTCTTTGATATACTATGTAAACCATGCAACTTCACTGCCGCGCATGCGCAATTACATTATTTGAACCCAACGGAAAAATAATTCGAAAGAAAGAACGGCAAAACGTCCAACAGGGCGTTGAGACGACCTGGTATGAGTAAGACGATAGAGAAAATTGTTGTTCTTGCAAAGAACGAATAAGTTCCTGATTTCCAGTTACAAGGAGTGATAATATGATCACCTCCGTGTCTGTAAGTAAACCACGACCGATGTGTGATAGTTGAAACCATCACAAAGGAATCGTGAAAATGTGTTGTAAATGAAAAACAGCTAAAAAGAATTTTCGCTTTTCAAGATGTAGATGTGCAGGTGATATTCATTAGGATACCACATAATTGAGAAAATCAAGATACGTTGTTCTATGTGATCGTCCATAACCTTCTCTGCTCACATCTGTATAAGATGTAAGGAAGGTTGTGGTAGAATAAACTATATTCTTGCCAAGATAATCTTCTAGTCTAGACACCACTGAATAGTGGTAAATAATGACAAAAAGATGGAAATCTGTGTCATTGAATAATCCCGAGATTAATACAATTATCTTAAAAATAAAGCTGAAACGGACGTAAAAAAAGACATCTCAGCAGAAAGTCCGGTGACCGGACCGGTAAATACAGACCGGTGACCGGAACCATTTGTCAAGGCTGGGTGGGCAAAGAAACCACGGCAAGCCGAACTTTCCCACTCCAAACACACTTGAAAATTGGTAGAATAGGACAGTGTTTAACACTTATAAGTTTATGACCTATCTACAGAATATAGCCTCTTCTTGAACCAATAACAGGCGCCTTTAAAATCCTGGATAATACAGGTCGCGAAGTCATCAATTTGCGAAATACGGAAATATGATTGACAGTGGTACCTCCGGAACCGGAGGTGTGATGGCAGAAAAAGGTGAAAACCCTAGGAGTAACCTTAAGCGGGTCCACGCTTGCCGGTAGAATGCATGGAAGTCTTAAATTCTGACTTGATTAATCCATTTACTTCAAGACTTCTAACCGGGACGAATTCCGAAAGGAATACGACCAGTTATAGGAAGACGGCCTGTTATGGGCAGAAGTGTAATAGAAGAATAACTTTAAGATGAGGTCCCTCCAGATCCTAGGATCTAAGATCTGAGTTCAATAGGTCCTAAGCCATCTACAAGACTGTAACCGCTATGCGGTCAATCTGATAGGCAATCCTATGTATCAGAACTCTTGTTGATTCCAGTAGCTTGAAAATATGCACTGTCGTAGGAGCAACAGAAAAGCAGAAGTCGATACAAAATGTCGTCTTACTAATCCTGCTAGCGTCATTAATGTGTCCCAACTGTTCCGTGACACTGACTGCAAAGTCTGTAGCCGACAGGTAAAGGCGGTTGAAACAATTCATCCTTCGGGTCTCGAACATAAATTAATAGAGGTCAAATAGTAATGTTCGACCTCAATGCTAGTCTCCGAGCCCACTTCAGCCGATCTATCTGCAAGACCAGTAGTCTGCATGTAGCCAGTTGAGATAGAAGTACAAATAACAGATATAGCATGATTTGGTAACCGTCGCCAGTAGAACATCAGTATTGAAAAACACAAAAAGTCATGCAGATTGTTGAATCCATAAAATATAGTATTCAATACAATACAATCATAGCCAGGGGTATACAACTAGGTAATGTAGACGATACCCGTGATACTAAAAATTGACCGATGAAAACACAGTGGAATACCGGTAATTGGTAACTGGTGACCGAACCGGACCGGTCAATGACCGGTAACTGTAGCCAGGTGAACGGACCAGTCATAATATGACCCGTGACGTTACCAGTTAAAGACCGAAAAATGGTGGAATCCATATGGTCTGATATCAATGTCAAGCACTGCTCGGAAAAGAAGATCGTGCCAAAAAAATCCAATCCGATGGCGATGAGACATCACTTATTCTGACCGGTGATCAGTGATCGGTGATATGACCGATGAATGGTGACCGATGTCCGGTGATCGGGACCGGTATAATATAACTGCGTCAGAATGGAAATATCTGGTGCAGAAGAGTGACCATCCACAAAGTCATCTGATAATGTTAACCGGAAAACAACGGTAGATTATCAGTATTAATAGGTATAAGTGTCCTTGTAGTCGTAGTGGAGAAAAGAACAGCTTATCCCGTAGCCTGAAAGTTAAACGAACTAGTGTTCCTATACAACTACGGCGACATCCATATAACTGCGATGCCGAAATATTGTTCGGCTACGCTGGAAATATTGTCTTCTACAATATTGTCTCCGTGAGCATTGACGTGATCGCTTACGAGCGTATCAACGCCGAGAACTGCTCAATGAAGGAGAGGTATGTTCGATAACTATCCTGTTGTGCTCAATGAAGTCCGCTGATGTCTACGTGAAGATTGACGACGTCCTCGTTTCCTGCGATGTCGAGATTTTGATCGGCTGCGATTAGACCGAGATCTTCTAGAATAACGTCTCCGTGAGTGACGACGTGATCGCTTACGAGAGCCGCGGCGATGAGAACTGCTCGAAGAAGAAGAGCGTGTCCGATGTCTAATCCTTGATGAAGACGATGTATTCGACGACGAATAGGAGAATAATTCAATGAAGAAGACCGAGTTCTTCTTCTTGACCGGTGACTGGTGTTATCGGTGGCAGGCCTAACTGATGACTGTTGACCGGTGACTGGACCGGTGATCAATGACCGGACCGGTGACCGGACCGGACCGGTGACATGAACGGACCGGTGACATGACCGGTGACCGGACCGGACCGGTGATCAATGACCGGACCGGTGACCGGAGCGGTCCGGTGACCGGACCGGTTACATGACCGGTGATCAATGACCGGACCGGTGACATGACCGGACCGGACCGGTGACATGACCGGTGACCGGACCGGTGACATGACCGGTGACCGGACCGGACCGGTGATCAATGACCGGACCGGTGACATGACCGGTGATCGGACCGGACCGGTGACCGGCCGGTCAGACGTCGATCAATGGTCCGTGATCTACGTCCCCGGTGACGTACCGGTCATATCATGACCAGTGTTGTCACCGGATAATGACCGTATGGCGGATGCCAAATGGTCCGGCATTGGTCGATGTCCTTGACCAATGCCATCGGGCAAAGACCGGCTGACGGGTGTCGCCATATGGTCTGATGTTGACCGACTGTCTAAGAGACTTAGCAAAGTACGGTCGCGATCGTGCCCGATACCCGGTGACTGATACTGCAACTATCATCCATGATCTGCGAAGTCACCGGGTATTTATCCACTCTTGTTTCTGCGACCATCATGTAGTCGAATATATGAAAAACAAGAGCAAAGCATATTCAACCATAAACTGGTCACAGACCAGATTATCATACGGCACATAAAATCATTATTTGACCATAATGAAAATTATAATAATACTGCCGTAGATCATAAATTAAACAAAAGTTTAATTCAAAACAGATGAAAAATAAAATGACGATCAATTAGATTGTCGTACGGAACGTTAAAATCATTATTGCACACAATGGCAAATGATAAACAATCTGTCAATAGAAGAACACGCTTTGCACGATCTCGTAACACATTAGAAGAACATGCTTTGCACGTTCTAGCAATGTATTAGAAGAGCACGTTTTGCACGTGGTCGTTCGCGCCTGAAAACACCCAGCATGGTAGAAATAAACCATTGTTCGATAAAAACAAGCATGGCTTACCTTTTACAAATGAAACAAAATTAAATCCACACAAATTAATCCGAATGAGAAATAAAAAGATAAATAACACAATTTATCTATTCAAAACCCCAATCAACCAAGTGAAAACAGTATTTTAATTCAGAGCCGTAAAAGACAGGTATACACCTGGTTGATCCGGAAAGAATATTGAGGGTTGGTTACCGATTTTTGGCTAGGTTGCATTGCACTATGTTTAACCTGACCTGTATTACGGTATTGAGGTGGCGGATTCCCAGTTAAAATTCCGGATGAGTTATTTCCCCTTGGAAAGTATAAGCATACGATAACAGGTCAGTATTTATGACATTAAAATAATGGCCTTTATACCTGATGAAAACAACCAAAGTAAAATAATGGCCTTTACATCTGATGGCATCAACAAAATTAAAATAAGGGCATCTATAACTGATGAAATAAACCAAATTAAAATAAGGGCATCTATACCTGATGAAATCAACCAAATTAAAATAAAAGGCCTTTACACCTGATGGCATTAACCAAATTAAAATAAGGGCACCTATACCTTATGAAATCAATCAAATTAAAATAAGGGTCTTCATATCTGATGAAATCAACCAAATTAAAATTAGGGCCTTTATACCTTGTGAAATAAACTTAAAGTAAAATATGGACCTTTCTACCTGATGAAATCAACCAAATTAAAATTAGGGCCTTTACACCTGATGACATCAAGCAAATAAAAATAAGGGTGTAATACCTGATGAAATCAAGCAAATTTAATTAAGGGCTTTGATACCTGATGAAATCAAGCAATTTAAAATAAGGGCCTTTAAACCTGATGAAATCAGCCAAATAAAAATAAGGGCATTTATACCTGATGTAATCAACCAAATTAAAATAAGGGCCTTTATACCTGATGAAATCAACCAAATTAAATTAGGGCCTTTACACCTGATAAAATCAACAAAATTAAAATTAAGGCCTTTATACCTTATGAAATCGACCAAAGTAAAGTTAAGGACCTTAATACCATAATACCTTTCATTCCATTTGTGCATTATCTGTAAGTGAACAAATAAAATATGCACTGAAACTGAACATTTTTCAGGCCAGTATGCATGTAAATCAATATTTGAATTAGTTCGTGCAGTGTTTACTAATCAATTAAAAG
The DNA here is from genome assembly GCF_020536995.1 of Dreissena polymorpha. NCBI lineage: Eukaryota > Metazoa > Mollusca > Bivalvia > Myida > Dreissenidae > Dreissena > Dreissena polymorpha. Next base: position 90,901,387 of record NC_068360.1, read on the forward strand.
ACCTCTAATCTTTCAATTGGTTTGTGCAGTGTATACCAATTAATTAAAAGACCTCTAATCTTTCAATTGGTTTGTGCAGTGTATACTAATCAATTAAAAGACCTCTAATCTCTCAATAGGTTTGTGCAGTGTATACCAATTAATTAAAAGACCTCTAATCTTTCAATTGGTTTGTGCAGTGTATACCAATTAATTAAAAAGACCCATTATTCCCAATCTGAAGTGATGCAGAGTTTCACAATTTCAGTTCTTTTTTGCTCCTTTTTTCCCAATTGGTATGTGACAGGTACTTTTTCCAATTGGGCAAAAAATCACTGCAGTATGCATACTCCTTTTCGGGTTAAATGTAATATGTTAATACAAATTATTTCTGAATCAAACATGCAATTGATCCTTACTCCGGGATAATAGGTTTTATTGCATGTTCGTAAAGTATTGTCACATATTAGCCTGTGCAGTCCTAGACCTGATTTTAATTGAGAAAAGACTTATTTCCCCCAAATTTTTTCATAAAAGCAGAAAGTACCTTCATGAAGATAAAGGCCCTAATGGCAGTGGTGATAATCATGGCCCCTATGCTTGCCCCGTATATACTCGTGTAGAAATGGAGATTAGGATTGTCCGATATGCTGCGACTCACATATGTTAGGTTGCCATCAGTCACCGTAGTATTCTGAAGAGCAAGTGCAACAAGCAAATTCATTGAATTGATATCCCCTGCAAAATAAATTTTGTTTATTGATGGGTGAAGAACTAAAAAAAACCAAGGCAATCACTATAATTTAAGAACGTGCAGGGTTATAGTTATTGTGCATGTGACTTCTCACTGATTTCCCTTCAAGGCTAAAACTATATCCCTCCGCCTTTGTCTCCATTTAAAAAGCCAGACAGTTTGACATAATTTGAAAATGGCTGCCAGGTCCCTAGGGCTTGAACAACATTTTGTCTCCAAGAACTATTTCAATGTTAAGTCATTTCGAATTGTGCAACGGATTTTATATCTGGCTGTCTAACATAGTTCTGAAGACTATCAGACTGGCTGTCTTACATAGTGCTGAAGATTATCAGACTGGCTGTCTAACATAGTGCTGAAGACTATCAGACTGGCTGTCTAACATAGTGCTAAAGCCTATCAGACTGGCTGTCTAACATAGTGCTGAAGACTATCAGACTGGCTGTCTAACATAGTGTTGAAGATTATCAGACTGGCTGTCTAACATAGTGCTGAAGACTTTCAGACTGGCTGTCTAACATAGGGCTGAAGACTATCAGACTGGCTGTCTAACATAGTGCTGAAGACTATCAGACGGCATGATATCTGTTCAGCATTGTAATGCCTGTTATCAACCCAATCTGCTACAAGTATTAAAATAACCACAGTGCATGAACATCTTTCTTTAAAGTCATTTTCAAATGCAGCTGTAATTTTCTCCTTGGAGTTCAACATTTATTTAGAGCACCAAATTGTTTTTTGTATACATACTTGGTTAATGAAAATCTCAGAGTGTCTTCAATCATGAAAACTGACACTATTTGTCTAATTTTGGTAAAAAAGTGGAAAGTTTTTGGTCAATATGGGAAAATATATTATTTTTATTATAAGTACTAGGAAGAATTGTGAGCCCACAATAAATTTAGAAATGCCAACTTACGCCACTCCCCTGATTCAGCCAGTGGGACAACCACCAATTGGCAAATGACTGGGTCGCAATTGCGACGAGGAATAACAGGAGCGTTAAAAAGGTAACCATGTAGCCACCAGCAGCCTTTAGGTAGGCCCGATACATGGGCAAGCCAACACGACCTTGGTGCTTCTCTTCCGCTACTATCAATTTTCCTCCTGAAACATTGTACATTAGAAGCAGTTGTCAATATTTACTCCTTTTCCCTAGGTACATCAATTGTATATGCAATGGTCAATATTAACACCTTTTAGTTTAAAACCTATTTATTTTAGCTCGATTGCATCGAAAGCCTAAGGCTTATATAAACGCTCTCGAGTCCGTTACCTGGGCCTTGAAACAGTACATGGTGTCTATGGGGGAGATCTAAAGAATGCTCTCACGGTGGGGATCAAAACCGTGACCTCCCGGTCACTAGGCGGACACCATATCTATTACACCACGGCGACCTATCCCCTTTTCTATATGGAACATCCAATTTTATATACAATTTTCAATATTTTCTCATTTTCCTTATGTACATCCATTAAATATGCAATTGCCAACAATTTCACCTTTTCAGTATGGTATATCAATTGTATACGCATTAGTTTACTTTGTATAGTACCGGTATTATTTATTTCCTCCATGTGCATCTTATCAGATACCTTTTTTCATCTTTTGGAATATAGGAACAGTAGACAATATTTCTACAAAAAGCATTTACATATGTTTCTTTATACCTAATGATAAAATATGACATTTCTGCAGTGCAATAACAGCAGTGACAATAAACAAATTGCTATTTTAACCGGTGAAAATAACAAATTTTCGGAAATGTTTTTTTCTATTTTTAGATTATCATAAATAATTTTTTGTCTATTTTCTATGATCACGAGTGAATTAAAATCGACATTCCACTGAATCCAACTAATTTTCTTGGTTGTTCACCTTTTATTTACATTGTACAAGAGTTTAACTGGAGAATTTCGCTGGTGTAATGACGCCATTTCGTCAAACTAATGACGTCATTTTGTGTTTCGAAATGAATTGAGGCACGCCACCAGAAAAATGGTATTTTTTCAGCAAAAGGGAAACAGCTGTTAATTATTTTCTTGAATAAGGGGCATAAAGGAATGAGAAAATTTGGTCATGTCAGTGTAAGTTAATTTGTTATTCACTCGTTATCATAGAAAAAAAATATTTTCTATGATCACGAGTGAAATAACAAACGATCTTACACTGACATGAACAAATATCCTCTATATGTTTCAGTGGAGAACTAGTTTACTTAGCAGTACAAAATCTTAATAATGAACTGTGTAAGCCAATGTAAATATTTACTCCTAAAATATGAATTATGAAAAATGTCCATATTCAATTAAATTTTAAAAGAGTAGTTTCCAACAAATCTTATTGAATTTTAAAAGTAGTTTCCAAAATCTGTTTAATTGCTTTTTAAAATTATGTAAAAGTGGTAAAATGTCCAGGGCAAGATTGAAGTTGTATAAACATATCATCGTACCTCCCGATTGTTCCTTTTTTTCTTCCTCCACACTCATAGTGCGAGACGACATGACGCTGGTCTGACGATGTGTCTGTGGGGGCTCACCACGAGATCCTGACGATAACGTCCTCTGTCGCATTAAGTCCGGACGATCGACTGAAAACTGCTTGTGGATAGACTTGGGTCGACCTGAAAATGTTTACCATTCAGATAAAATTTTGACCCATTTGTAGACTCTTGGAAAATCAAATTTAATTAAAGGCCTTTTATAATAGATTCAAGGTTTTAAAGCTTCATTTCCAACCTTACTTGCAGGCTGTTCCGGTATTATGCTGATCCATAGAGCCATTTTCATTTTGCATTTTAGTGGGAAAAAAATAATATTGATTTTTGTTTAATTTGAGAAAATATTGCTTTTTAGTTGCAAAATATCACCAAAATTGGAGTTTTCACAAGTGACGAAGCCAGTCAGCATAGCTGAAGTATGGTTTTGTTCATGGAATATTATAACCAGTTCAAAGCTCAATGTCACTACAACTTTTAACAAGACATTAGTTAAAGCAGGTATATACGATTTTTTTTATATGTGTTTAATTGTAATATATTGATAAAATATGTTACAATAACACAAAATAGGCAAGAAAAATTATACATTAAAGCCGAATTTCATAAAATGCAGCAAAGACAAATTAGCGCCCCGAGCCGATAGTGACGTACATATTTTCCTACAATAACCGAAGCATTCGTCTTTGTATTATAAACCGTTAAACTACGAGGGGTGTTCCAGAAGTTCATGGATTTTCGCTATAACTTTTTAGTTTGCTGGTAAAAGTCAATGAAATTTACATATTATACAAACCAATTATCACGGACTTTATATATAAGCTACAAATGTATGAATTCCATAAAGCGCGTTTGAAACGCGTTGCCATAGAGACCTCAGTAACGACATGCGGCGCAGGCGTGTATTTTATTATAAGTGTGAGCGTTAAGCGAATTTAAATTTGGTTTAAATGTCGTTGATAAACAGAATTTACTGCAAATTTCACGTTACAGCGCCTAAGTCCTCCTTACAGCCCGGATTTGGCCCCTATGGACTTCCGCGTCTTCCCGGAAGTTAAATCACAGTTGCACAGTATTCGCTTTGCAAGTAAACAGGAACTTACAGTTGCAGCAAAGCGAATCGTGTCGTCTTTTGACGCTGACTGGTATAGAGACACTTTTGACAAGTGGATTTCCCGACACATAAAGTGCATTCGCTTTGAAGGTGATTATGTGGAAAAGATTTTACAGTTGTTAACTTCATAACGTCATTGACGTTGAACAGAAACGTTACATGTGCGTCGGTGTGCGCATATAGCACATGTTTAAATCTTTGATATATATTTATTGTTTTATGTATTTCCATGATGTTTTGAGAGTAGATTAGGAAAAGACGAAATATTCTTAACATGCTATTTGTTTGTCCATTTATGTTACCAAATGAAAGTTATAGCGAAAATCCACGAACTTCTGGAACACCCCTCGTAAGTTTAGATGCACATCGTACATGTATGGTATACATGCTGGCGAATTCGGCTGTACAGCCGTTTTCAATTTCAGAATTAAATATCTGGCTTATTTCGCATATTTCCATACATGTTCTTCTTAACTTTTATTTTAATTTATATTGAAATATATATATAATAAGTTTTTTACACAGTTTATATAAATTCATAAATATTTGACAAAATCGTATATACCCGCTTTAAGGCACTATATTTTGAAAACACTTGGACTTTTTGATCATGGAAATTGGTACAGGGGTTACAAGAGAGGACAAGAAGACTAATTTTGATTTAAAGCAAGAGTGTTCATCAGAAACACAATGCCCCTTAATGCGCCGCTTTTTTTTACCTTTGACCTTGAAGGATGACCTTGACCTATCACCACTCAAAATGTTCAGCTCCACGAGATACACATGCATGCCAAATATGAAGTTGCCGTGTTCAATATTAAAAAAATTACGAAAATTTATTGTTTTTAAATTTTGACCTTTGACCTTGACCTTTCACCACTCAAAATGTGCAGCTTCACGAGAAGTAACTAAGAGATTGATTGGAGAAATGAATTTATTTTGTTTGACCTCTGACCTTGAAGGATGACCTTGACCTTGCACCACTCAAAATGTGCAGCTCCACGAGATACACATGCATGCAAAATATGAAGTTGCTATCTTCAATATTAAAAAAGTTATGATAAAACTTTAACAAAGGTTAAAGTTTTAGGAAAGAAAAATACAATGATATTTGACCTTTGACCTTGAAGGATGACCTTGAGTTTGACTTTTCACAAATCAAAATGAGCAGCTCCATGAGATACACATGCATGGTAAATATCAAGTTGGTACAGTATGTTCAATATTGCAAAAGTTATCAAACTTTAACAAAGGTTAAATTTTTGGACAGAATGACAGACAGACAGGACAAAAACAATATACCCCCGATCTATCGATCCGGGGCATAACAAGGTTTCATAAAAAAGGAAATCAATTTCACATGAAATTGAATCAAGAAATTTGTCTATTCTTTATATCAATAAAAAACTTTGACTTGCGATCATATAAATTGGTATGTTGGTTACAGTGCAGAAAACAGTGAGACCTATTGATTTTGAGGTCAACAGGTCAGAGGTCATGCATTTCTTGAACAACTTCTAAACTAATAAACACTAACATGAATATTTACACAATTATTGGGTAAAGACAATACTACAAAGCATTTTTGGACTTTGTTTTCCCAAAATCATTTTCTCCGACACAATCTAAAAATGAACATATTAAACAAAAAGTAACATCTAAGTTATTTTAAAATTGTAAAATGAATAAATTTATCTACTTTAATTACGAATAAAATTAGTACAGATAAAAAACGACAACAAGTTGTAAAAGAACTATTTAAAAACAAATACAAAATTAACAAGGGGAATCTTTAAGAAAGGCTGATGGACATTATAGGAATGGCTGAAATGATAATAACATCTGAAACAAGAAGAATATAAATCACAATGCTGAAAGATCATACTAGCAAAGTTCTGGATAAAGAGGGCTTAATGCATGAGAGTAAAGTGTAATCCTAAATTAGCCTGTGAAGTCCATACAGGCTAATCAGGGACAACGTCTCTTTTAAATGAAAACTCAGTTTAAGCCAAACTAGTGCTTTTGTCACAGACGTGACGAATACCCCCACATGCCTCATTGACACAGAACATTTTGCATGTTTTCTTCACATAAAACAGCGGACATCATGCTCAATCTTTTAAACGCACTTAGTGACCCCGTCACCAAGTTTTTGACCCGGCATGGCCCATGTTTGAACTTTACCTACACATCATCTAGATACAACTTCTGACCAAGATTATAGTGTGGTGAAGCTCGGATAAAAACTACTTGAATTAGAGAGCGGACACCATGCTGAATGTTTAAAACACACTAAGTGACCCTGTGAACTAGGTTTTGACCCGGCATGACCCATATTCGGACTAGAACTAGACATCATATAGATACAACATCTGACCAAGTTTGGTGAAGATGGGATGAAAACAACTTGAATTAGAGAGCAGACACTTAATATGGACCGACAGACAGACTGACCGAACGACAATCTCACTTCTATATACCCTCTAAACTGTTTTTGTGGGGGTATAAAGAGTTGTCATTGATGAGTCTGTTGTGACTGCACAAGCTAATATGTGACTACACATTTCACGCATGCCTCCAACTCAATATACCGGAGTGAGACTAATCTCTACCTTCTAGGCTTTCCTGACTACCACCCTTCTTCTTATCCTGGCTGTAGAACATTTTGATCAGTGCAGAATAGTCAGTGTCTTCTGCCATCAGCTGCTGGTGCGTCCCCGCGTGAACAATCATTCCATCCCTCATAAACATGACGTTGTCACATTCACTGAGGTACTGAAAACATTAACAATCTTACCGTCCTTCATAAACACCACGTCGTCACATTCACTTAGGTACTGAAAACATTAACGATCACACTCGTAAACATCACGTTGTCGCATTCACTGAGGTACTGAAACATTAGCAGTCATACCATCAATCATAAACATCATGTTGTCACATTCACTTAGGTACTGAAAACATTAACAATCATACCATCCTTCATAAACATCACTTTGTCACATTTAATGAGGTACTGAAAACATTAACAATCTTACCATCCCTCATAAACATGACGTTGTCACATTCACTGAGGTACTGAAAACATTAACAACCATACCATCCCTCATAAACATGACGTTGTCACATTCACTGAGGTACTGAAAACATTAACAACCATACCATACCTCATAAAAATCATGTTGTCACATATTGAGGTACTGAAAACATTAACAATCATACCACCCCGCATAAACATGACGTTGTCACATTCACTTAGGTACTGAAAACATTAACAATAATACCATCCTGAATCAACATCACACATCAACTCACTGAGATACTGAAAGCATTTTGAGAATTGGTGTATAGTGTTGTCCCAGATTAGCCTGTGCAATCCACTAATCAAGGACGGCACTTTCCACCTAAACTTGATTGTTTATCTAAGAAAAAATTCCTTTCAATGAAAAATGTCATTAAAGCTCCCCCTGATTAGCCTGTGTGGACAGCACAGGCTGATCTGGGACAACATTTTACACAGAGGCATTAAGCCCCCATTTCCCTGAAAAAGGCTCATTAAAAAAACCTTGTAACAGCTGAGTGAATTTAAATCCTTTACCATATTTCACAAATTATAGTACGTTGTAAATTAAACATCTATTATGTATACATGTTAAACACCATCAATTCCAGAATTGAGCTGCATTCTGGGAAAGCAAGGCTTAATACATGTGCATTATGAGTTGTCCCAGATTAGCCTGTGTAGACAGCACAGGCTTATCTGGAATGACATTTTTACGCACAGGCATTTAGCCTCTTTTTCCCAGAGTGAGGCTCATTTTTTCATCTGCTGTGAGACTTTTTTTATCTGAGTCACGGCATAATGTAAGTCTTGTTTCCTGCAAGTTTGAATATTTTACCATGATGAGTGTAGAAGTACTAACAGACGAACAGGCCGACCGACCGACCGACCGACCGACCGACCGACCGACCGACAGACAGACAGACAGACAGACAGACAGACAGAACCACTGTTAATTGGTGATGTTCTGTTGTTAGATAAGCATTATGTGAAAGAGACAAAAACGTTTTACTAACATTATAAAGATGCAATAATTTTTATATCAACCCTATAAATTAGAATGCTAACAATTAATAAAAACTTAATGCAATTATTAAAACAACCAAGTTTCCTCTATTACCTGCAGTTGATGTGTAACGAAGAGCACAGTTTTGCCCTTAAGCAGTTTGCGAATGCACTGGGAGAAGATGTGCCTGCCAATGTGAATGTCAACAGCGGAGAGAGGGTCGTCCAGCAAGTACACGGCCTTGTTGCTGTACACAGCTCGCGCCAGGCTGACCCGCTGCTTCTGTCCACCACTCAGGTTGATACCTCTCTCTCCAATCTAACAGAGATGACACAATTTAAACTGATAACAGCGATTTAAAAAAAAAGATAAACAGAATGAAACATGCAGAACTTTCAATCATAGGGAACAATACATGCAAGTTTGAATGATGTACATAGGATAGTGTAGCAATACTTTGTCCAGACATGTCCAGTAAACCCAGTATATCCTCCTTAAATTTTCGATCGCTCCGCCCACACAGTCACGTGGTATAGAGATTGAAAAACTCCGACAAGCAGATCGCAATGATGGCGGAATAGGCAGATGAAATCGTATATTTTGTAGTGATGTATCAGGCTATTTTCTACAATATTAAGTGTTAAAGCCACAAAATAAAATAAACTGCGTTGTAAAACTTTAATACAATCATATATGCTGTAGAGAGAAATTGCGTAATCAAAATAAATGAGTAAACGAAAGGCTGACTATCAGAAACGTTTCATATACATATATAGGGAGCTGAATAAAGATCCTTTGTAAAAATGAACATTTATTATATTATAAACTTGGATTTCTTTTAAATGGCCTTTTGGCTATTTATATATAATTATTTGGATGAATAAATTAAGTACCCAATCCAAATGACGCATTTATTATCATTATGAATGAGTGCGTTTTTTTCCGTTTATTAAAATGTATAGATCTCTGGTTTATTGGGTTATTTTCAAAAAGACACTGATCCTCTTTATTTAGATATAAATAAAATTTTGAGTTAAACCATAATTTAATATATGCCTAATTTCGTGGTTTCATTTACAGATAAGATCTAAGATAAGTCTGATTGGCATTTTTATATCATGCTTTTTTTAATGCAAACCAGTTACAGTTCACTCTCGAAAAATGAAAATTTGGTTTTCCAGTGCTGGAATTTTTTATGTATATAATGCATTTGTTTATAACAACTTTATATGTTCATTGCAGTGTTAACATTTTCCCCCGTATTAATATAATGTATTGTACACTTTACACATGAAGTCACAATAGCTGTTTTTTTATACTTTAGTTAAAAACAATATTTAAGTTAATAATTTATGAATGTTTCCGTTGTTAATAATCAACAGAAAATAAATATGTTATTGGAAGTAACTAAACAGTTTTCTTTTCTTGTGTACAGTACCTAACAATGCCTCAATGTTAATATATTCTGATGAACATATACTGTTATTTATTAATTATCGACAATTACGCCGAGATTATTGAAAAACGTGTGGAAATTATTAGGTTGCCCAAACTGCTTAATAATATTGTGCCTCAAACGGTTTAACACGTTTTAAAGAACGCACAACTGTTGTGTTAATATTTGTTTTCATTACTCGTTCATATTTTCAAGAAGATATAGAGAATACATGGTTGGTGCCGAGATGGAGAAAGTTTATCCGGTGAGGCTTAGAAAAAGAAAATAGGGCGAGCTTTAGCGAGCCCTTTTTTTTCCGGGCCGAACCGGATAAACTTTCTCCATCTCGGCACCAACCATGTATTCGATTTATCCTGCCTCATGCCGTTGACACATTTTATCAAAGACAAATGATTAATTGATATAACAATTCTTGTCGGGCCTCCAACATTCCTGACGACCGAATAACTACCGATTGTGTCACGTAAAAAAAGTTCCACATTAAACTGTTCCTTTTTATACTTTCCTATTGAAAATATGAGAAGAAATAAAAAACGAATCGAGAATGTGATATTTTTCTTGGTACAAAAATGAAAACAAAATGCAGCAGAAAAACAATAACTAAATTTTATTCACCTTAATGACAACTTTAATCCATTGCTTATAACAAAACATTAACAACGATATACACATCCATTTTCTGTTCTTCCATCCCTTTGTCGAAATCCATTTCTGTTTTTACATCTGTATCGAAATGTATTTTAAACCACACTATTTTTTGATAGCGTTTGTATCGAATGCTAACCATTCTGACCCAAATTTCGATTTACGAAATCGTAATCCTGTCATAGCGAATTATTTTATTCCTATCGAAGTTAACAATTATGAATGACAAACACACAATCCGGAATAAGTTTATGATTCGTTCCATGCTTTAAATTCTTTGAAAAAATACTGTTAAAACCACCACATCAAAATTGTTGTCCCTAAAATCCTGAGAGAAACTAGATAGTATGTTTTGTCTGAGAAATGACGTCACACTAGATACGTCATAAATTGCGTCATCAAGTAAATGAAAATGATAAATACGGAGAGCTGGTTCGGTAATATGTTTTAAAGAAGAAAAAAGGATGATATATAATATAACGATAACATTCATGATGCGTCCCAATAAATTTTAAAGGTCATATATTAGAACACGTTAACATGTTAATCCGGGCGTAAGAATATATACTTACGGTTAGATCACGGTCACGTGATGTACTGCCGGATATCAACTAGTTTATCCGACCCTGCTTTATTTGGTCAATTTTTGCAACAGAGGAAGGATAAAAGTAAGATAATGTCCTTTTGTACACCTTCAATTTTAAATTATGATCAAACAGCAATGATCAGGCATTTGATATAAAATCTTTGTAAACCCTTAAAAGTTACGCTCATTCCATATGTACGACACGCTTTGTTTGTCGGACAAAATGGCGGCCAGATAAGCGCTGCTAAGGGGTGTGTGGAAAATCGATATCTGATTGGCTAATCGGAAAATTTGATTGACTGTTGGCGAATTGAATGTTGGTTAATTGAATGAGCCTCACTTTGGAAAAGCAAGACTTAATGCATGTGCGGTAAGTGTCTTTCCAGATTAGCCTGTGCTGGACGACACTTTCCACTTTTATTAATTTTTCAGTTTAAAGTATGTCTCTTGTAAACAAAAATCCAGTGCAAGCGGAAAGTGCTGTCCGTGAATAACACTTTTTGCACATGAATTAAGACCAATTTTTCCAGTACACTGAGCGAATTTGTTCAAATTGACGACACTTTAGGCACTTGTCTCAAGCCCTGTTTTCCAAGAAAGAGGCTCAGATCATGGTTAAACATGTTATTGAGATAAACTGCATACACATACCTCAGTCATGTCCCCGTCCACAAAGTCCCCAAAATCCTCCACCAAACAGCAAGCTTCCACCACAGAGGCATACCTGGAAGCAAATAATTCAGCCCCACTCTATGATAACAGTGTATACTGCATGTGAATAAAGTGTCGTCCCATATCAGCATATTAGCAGTAAGCCCAGGCTCATCAGTGACATCAAGTTCCACCAAGACAGGAGTTTTGTTTAGAAAAGACTTCAATTTAAATAAAAAATTTGTAAAAACAAAAAGTGGTTTAACTGATTAGCCTGTGTAGACTTCACAGGCTTATCTGGGATGACACTTTACACACATGCATTAAGCCCAGTTTTCCCAGAGCTAAGCTCAAATAATTGTGGTTTATTTAAGGAATAATTTTCATTTCACATTCTTTTACAGGCTTTTAACACAATTCATTGCAAGGTCAAGAGAAAGCTATTAAGTACCTACCTGTGCTCGTCATATTCCTCCCCAAATAAAATATTCTCTCGAACACTGGTGTTCATGATCCAGGCCTGTTGGGAAACATACGCAGTTGATCCCTGTATGGCCGTCTTCCCAGAAACATTTATAAGCTGTAACAAATATAACCATTGATTATTTTATGTGGAAAAATATTTTTTTTGATACAAATTTAAGTTAAGGTAAATAGCTTAATTTAGTGCTCAAATTGAATATATTTCATATCGAAGTTCATAACATTTCTACAAACACAGTTAAATGAAACATCGATTGCACTCATTGATAAAATTGTAAACCCTTTAAAGTCAAACACAATTCAGCTGTTATTATCAAAAACATGAAACAGGTATTTGAGCCATGCTCTCGAAAGACAGGGCTTGATGTATGTGTGTAAAGTGTCATCTCAGGGTAATCATGTATGAAACTTTCCACTTGAACTTTTTTTGTTTCAGAATCAAGTCAAGGTAGAGAGAGTTATACCTGATAAGCATGCACAGGCTTTTCAGTGACAACAATTTCCACCTAGACAGGATTTTCATTTACATTTAAAAAAGACTTTCTTTTAACTAAAAATTCTGTAAAAGCAAAGTGTTGTAACTGATTAGCTTGTGCATAATTCACAGGCAAATCGGGGACGACACTTTACAAACATGCATTAAGCCTCATTTGACAAAAGGGCGGCTAATTTTAATTTAAGGATACCATTAAAAATAACACTCAAATGTTTGACGGTTGCCATGAAAACATAAACTGACAACTCACCCGGCCCAGTAAGGCAGACAAGAGGGAAGACTTTCCGCATCCCACACTCCCACATATGCCCACAAGCTTGCCCTGCAATGGACATGTCACATGGAAGAGTTTTTTTTTGGTAAAATTTAGAGCCCCAATTCTCAATCTCAAACAAAATATTTTTTCCCAAATCAATTGCCAAATTGAAGGTTTCTGTACAACAAAAATTATTTTAAATACATTTCAACATTTAGTTTATTTCCCTTCCAGCTCAGTAAGTCAAACATAAGTTAATATATTACTAAAAAGATTGGTATTCTAAATTTTAAAGTATTTGTAATCCACAAAAATCTATAATAACAATTTCCCAATTTTATTAGAAACAACACAATTTTTCACAATCACAAGGGCTCCAGCCCCATCCTAAAATGTTTTTAAAAAAACCTGCAAGGAGGGAAACCATCGAAAGCAGATATTGACGGTATTCACATATAAAACTAACAAATATTGCCTTAAAAAAATATACATTTCCATGTTCCATTGATGTAGTAATGTGATCATTCAGAAAATGAAACAACTCAAACAGAATATATACTGTAAAAATGTAATCAACAGTTTTGATGTACTGTAGTACATCAATTACATTAAAATATGGTATTAATTAAATAGAATTTACTACTCCCATTTATCCTGCTATCTTGACAAAGGAAACAATGACAACTTTGTTTACAAAAAAAAACACACACTATAAATTATAAAGAAACTAGTTTTTGACAGGGCATGACCCATATTAAAACTTGACCTAGACATCATCTAGATACATCTTCTGACCAAGTTTGGTGAAGATCGGATGAAATTTTTGGGACAGACAGACCGACAGACAGACCAACAACCTGACTCCTATATAGCCCCCATTACCAGTAATGGGGGCATAACTTCAAGAAATACAACAAGATAACAAGTTTGTTACTATGACTACTTGCCTAATTGTTATTTTAATTCTGAAATAAGCACCCATTATTATCTCTACCTTTTCAATATTAAACGTGATGTCCCTCAAGGTTGGAGTGTCCACAAAAGTGACGTCTCCGTTGCCAGTATCAGTGGAATGTAACCTCTCATTCTCCTCCTGGCCAGGCCTGAATGGCTTACCTGACAACAGAGACGATATACAATAATTCCAAAATATTAAAGAACCCCTCCAAATATGTTCAAGTTGATTGAACTATTTAATGCTTTCCCTCTCAGAAGTTAAGTGAAAATGGCTTTTGCAAACAGCATAAAACCAGAACAGCCTGCAAGTAACTTGCAGTCTGTTCAGGTTTTATGCTGTTTGCTGCTAATCAGTATTTTGGGGTTAGATATATGAAGTCTTTTAAAAACTTGAATGTAGTAAGAATTGAATTGAATTAAATTTTCAAATGTACTACAAACGGGTCAAAATGCGTTTTTGAGAGGTGAAGGGTTAATAGCTCACACAAAATTATGCAAAGGTATGCTAGCCTCGTTTTGTTTAAAATGCTTTAAAAAATATCATCTTTTATTATGCAGTATAAAATACTAATATTTTTTCACAAAGAATATAATTACGGCATTATGTAATGATTGTTGCAAGTATTAAACTGTATGCTTCACATTGAGGAGTCACTATGTATTAACTTCATCCATATGCCGTTCTCATGAAAACACATTTATTTGCTGCATTTGAATTGATTGTTTTTCAATATGATGCATGTTTTTGTTTTACTTAAAACACAGGTTGTCATTGTTTATGTATGTTAATGACGATGAGCTTTATATGCTTCAATAAAAAAACAACTATTCTGATCCGTTCTGTGTATTTTATTGATGGCTAACAAAATTAAAAGAGCTTAATACCAAACAAATTCAAAATGTGTACATAGGACACTGTAGTACCCAATTAAGAATATTAAAGCCAATCGTAATCCCAATCCAAAGCAAAACATTTTAAATTTTAAAATTGTAAATTGAAGAGAAAAAAAGCTATGATGTAGTCCTGACAACTTTGCATTTGTTTTGGGCGGCTTAACCAGGACAAAGTTTATTGGTACCTAACCAACAGAGAACTTGTCACCCTGACCAAATGTACAGGAATGAACCGGTAATCCAACACAGACATGTGACTTGACCCATTTTACTGGTATGTAAATAAATAAGACTGGTGAGCCTGACCAAGTTTAATCGAGTGTAACCTAAAGCACACCAACAACACTAATCCAAAAATACTGCTGTGTAACCCAAATCATAATCGGGACCCTGAGCCAATATACTGGTCTGCAATATAAATCCGACTTGTGGCCCTGAATCAATTATAATGTATACATACTAAAACAAATTCACAACTAAGACCCAATGTCCTGCTATTCAGAATAATAGGGAATACATGTGACCTTGATCAATGTTCTTGTAACCAACCTAACAAACATTCAGGATCTTGACCAAATTAAGTGATACACGATCTACAGCAGATTCAAGACCCTAACCCTATAGATTGATGTGCCATAGTGGATATAGTATACAACTAGCGACCAGGAGGCTGCAGTTTCCATCACCACTGTGGAAGCGTTCTTTAGATCCCAACACATTAAGCACTGGTTCTACCCAGGAAACGGACTCTACAAGGTTTCAATTGGCCTGATTAGATGCAATCAAGCTAAAATAAATAGATTTAAATTGACCATTCTGTTTGCCTTTGCCGTTCTTGTCTGAATTCTTTACGGGTTCCTTGTCCCATCTATAAGTGGCATGGTTCATCACAACGGCGTATCTGTCATTGAACACCTGCCAGCGGTGTGGCTCCATCTCATCCATCAGAAGGATGTCCTGAAAACACAGAAATTGTATTAAAATGAGCATCGTTCTTGGAAAACTAGGTTTAATGCATGTGTGCCAAGTGTTGTCCCAGAGTTTAATGCATGTGTGCCAAGTGTTGTCCCAGAGTTTAATGCATGTGTGCCAAGTGTTGTCCCAGAGTTTAATGCGTGTGTGCCAAGTGTTGTCCCAGAGTTTAATGCATGTGTGCCAAGTGTTGTCCCAGAGTTTAATGCATGTGTGCCAAGTGTTGTCCCAGAGTTTAATGCATGTGTGCCAAGTGTTGTCCCAGAGTTTAATGCATGTGTGCAAAGTGTTGTCCCAGAGTTTAATGCATGTGTGCCAAGTGTTGTCCCAGAGTTTAATGCATGTGTGCCAAGTGTTGTCCCAGAGTTTAATGCATGTGTGCCAAGTGTTGTCCCAGAGTTTAATGCATGTGTGCCAAGTGTTGTCCCAGATAAGGCTTATTTGGAACAACACTTACTGCCTAGACTGGCTTTTTGTTTATAAGAGACTTCCTTAAAACCAAAAATTCCAAAAAGCGAAAAGTGTTGACCCTGTATAGCCTGTACGGACTACATAGGCTTATCTTGGACGAAACTTTATGAGCATGCATTAAGCCTGGTTTTTTTCAGAAAGAAGGCTTGTATAAACTTTACTCAAATGGTTGACCACAGGTTTGACCTTTTCCCTCTCAGAAGCAGAGTGGAAAAGGATTTATGCAATCATCATAAAACCAGAACAGCCTGCAATTTACTCGCAGTCTTTTAAGGATGTATGCTGTTTGGTGCTCATCAGTATCTTACAGTTGAAAATGAAGACTTTACAACTTAAATCTATTAGAAAAATCTTTTACATAATTTGATTTTCTAGTGGACAACAAATGGGTCAAAAAGCGTATCTGGGGGGGGGGGGGGGGGGGTAAAGCGTTAAAATTCAAACAATTAAATTGAAATTGAAGTCATGTTGACATCATGCCCTATGTTTGTGCTTATTCATACAACTGATGAAAGATTATGCTGAACTATGTTTAGAATTGAAATGATTATAATGCACACAAGCATTTACAAACAAATGAATAAAACATGTTTTTGGATATATCAAACTTCAAATACTTAAACATAAAAGTCCTTTTATTTACTCATTACTCAATTAAGCCAAGGAAGTTAAGGGCCTGAATTTAATTTTTAAAAGTCCCCCTAGCAATTGGGAGGTCAAAGGTTTGATCCCCACTGTGGCGCGTTCTGTAAATTCACCCCATTGACACCAAGTACTGGTTCTAGTCCCAGGAAACAAACTCAACAGTGTTTCAAATCAGCCTTAGCTTTTTTTTGCAATCAAGCTAAAATAATTAGGTTTAAATTAATTAAAAAAGCTCTGTACAGAAAATGTTAGTGAATTCCTTAAATTCATCAAATTCCTAATGTTTCTCTCTAATTTATGTTTAGCCTTTATATTTCTCATTAAAATGTTTAAAAGAACATATTTTAAGAAGAGCAATTATTTTCATATATTGTAGGCACAAAATATTGGATTTTGCAAATAAAATCTGATCTGATTAATTTTCACACAAAAATAATAAATCTGAATAACTCTTATCCAGCTGATAACTTTTAATCATCTTCAATTTAAGGATACATGTATCTTTTTTGGTTATTGACTTAAAAAAAATAGATATCCAAACAGGTGCACATTTTGTTTTTGTTTTGGATAAGATTTAGCCAAGGTATTTGACTTTGGTTATCTTTAGCCAAATAAGGTTATCTTTTGGGATTGGCTACAGTTTTACATATTTATACAATAGGCTACAGGAGGTCATGGGCCTGATCCCCAACATGAAAGCATTCTTCAGATCTCCCCAAAGTACACCAAGTACTGGTTCTACCCAGGAAACAGACTCAAGAATGTTTTAATAAGCCTTAGGTTTTCGATGCAAGCAAGCGTTAATAAATAGGTTTGAACTCAAAACTAGAAAGTAAAACCTCCAAGACTGACTTACCTTATATCTCTTAAAGGAGACCTTGGCATCAGCAACTGACTTCACAGCAAATGGGAGAACACCGAGGGTAAAACGCATTGAGTTCAGAACCGAGATAATCGTGAAAGCCTGAAAAAAAAGAACACTGAACATGTTTAGAAGCAAAAACTTGAAAAGAAGCATCATTCAAAGATAACAGGACTTAATGCATATGCTTAAAGTCTTGTCCCAGATTAGCTTGTGTAGTCCCACAAGTTAATCATTGGCGAAACTTGTAGCATTTAAAGGAAGTCTCTTCTTAACGAAAATCTTCTCAATGCGACATATGTCGTCCCTTATTAGCCTGTGCAGTGTGCACAGCAAATTGTGGGACGACATTTTACATACATGCATTAAGACCTGTTTTCCAAAATCAAGACTCATTTGTATAAAGATATTTCTTAAGATAATAAACCATTTTTAGACAAATATAGGGTTAGAAACCTTATGCAGAAACTTTTAAAGTAGAAAGCTGTCAGGAGGAGATATTGCTCTATAAGCCCTCGCTGGCTGCAGTTCTTTTCCTCAATCTTTCTCAGAATAAAAAAAAGTGTAATTTAAATGTTGACTACATGTTGAATATACACAAACCTGGACCACTCTCCAAAAACGTTTAGTGTGTGTATTTTTAAGAAATAGTAAACTCCACTGAGGTCCCTACGGCATTATAGTGACCAGCCCGGCAACCACAAACCGTATATGGACCGAAGCCGTAGGTCCATATACAGTTTGTGGCTGTATGGCTGGTCACTATAATGCCATTGGGACCGAAGTGGAGTTTACTATTTCTTATATTACACCGAAGAGTTTTCCCTTTACAATTGAACAGTGTTGTACGATTGTTTATGGTTTAGATCTAAAAGAGATAATTTCGCAGGAATAATGACGTCATTTCGTTAAAATTCGACGTCATTTTACATTAAAACAGTGCAAATTTAGTTGTGTGTAACCCCGAACGGTCCACATATAAAAATAGTGACTGGTCCGTATACTATTAGGCTCCTCTATCGCATTTTATAGACTGAAACCGGTCATATAGATATAGAAGGACCAATATCTCTGAGGTGTAATATTAAAGTTTATGAGGTCCTTCTGTTCATGATTTTGCGTTATGTGAGCAAACAGCACTCTGAGGACCCAGAGTGTGTACCAGCACTCTGAGGACCTGGGGCATGTAATAGCACTCTGAGGACCAGGAGTGTGTACCAGCACTCTGAGGACCCGTAGTGTCTACCAGCACTCTGAGGACCAGGAGTGTGTACCAGCACTCTGAGGACCCGTAGTGTGTACCAGCACTCTGGGAACCAGGAGTGTGTACCAGCACTCTGAGGACCAGGAGTGTGTACCAGCACTCTGAGGACCCGTAGTGTGTACCAGCACTCTCAGGACCAGGAGTGTGTACCAGCACTCTGAGGACCAGGAGTGTCTACCAGCACTCGGAGAACCCATAGTGTCTACCAGCGCTATGAGAACCCACTACGTCTACCAGCACTCTGAGGACCTGGGGCGTGTACCAGCACTCGGAGGACCAGGAGTGTGTACCAGCACTCTGAGGACCCGTAGTGTCTACCAGCACTCTGAGGACCCGTAGTGACTACCAGCACTTTGAGGACCAGGAGTGTGTACCAGCACTCTGAGGACCCATAGTGTGTACCAGCACTCTGAGGACCCGTTGTGTCTACCAGCACTCTAAGGACCCATAGTGTGTACCAGCACTCTGAGGACCCGTAGTGTCTACCAGCACTCTGAGGACCCAGAGTGTGTACCAGCACTCTGAGGACCTGGGGCGTTTACAAACACACTGAGGACCCGGAGTGTGCTCCAGCACTCCTATCTAATAAAATTACTAGACTCACAAAATTTAAGAAATTTTTTGAATTATTGCTATTTCCTGACAGGTATATAATTTTGTTGTAGTCTTGTGCTGTGGGGTAAAAACCTGAGCACCTAGGGGACACCCCACCTGTCTGGTATGGTGACTACCAACCAAAATTGCTCCTAGGTGAGAAGTGTGTACCAACAACTGTCTAAACCCGGCGGCCACCAAGACCAGGGCTTCAGTCTCACCAAATTAACTGATCTGTAGTATACACTAACCTATTACACTTTATATAACCTCAATCTGGGAAAATGGGGTTTAATGCAGGTGCATAAAGGTTTGTCCAAAATTAGTCAGTACACATGTTTAAATGAAGTATCTTCCTAGCAAAAATCCAGTCTAGGCAGAAAAAGTTATCCTGCAAGGCTTTTCAGGTATGACACTTTAAGCACATGCATTAAGCTCAGTTTTCCCAAGCTTGGCTCATAAATATGCATGCTCACAATGACTGGTGTGAGTTCATTCCCGGTAAGGACGTACGCCAGGAAGGTGAATATAGAGGCCATCACAGGAACTATGGGCGCTGTAGCGGTACTGATGCTCTGAACGTACGCACCCTTCTCCAGAAAGCGACGCTCCTCGGCGCGGATTGCTGAAGAGAAAATGGTCATATATATATGAGCCTTGTTCTGTCAAAAAAAACAACTTTATGCATGTACGTGAAGTGTCGTCCTAGGCCACACAGGCATATCAGGGACGACACTTTCCGCTTTTAAGGAAATGTTTTCATTATAGGATGCCTCTAGTATGAAAATCCTCTTTCTGCTAAATATTAAAATATTGTTAGTATGGTGCTCTGATTTGTTTGATTGGATTTTTTTACATGTATTTCATGCAGATGACGGCAGTCAATTCACCAAAAAGGTTGCAATGGTGTAGTAGATATGATGTCCACCTATGGATCGTTAGAACACATGTTCAATCCCCACTGTGGGAGCGTTCTTGCAATTTCCCCCATTGATACCAAGTTCTAGTCCCAGAACACATACTCGAGATTTAGGCTTTCTTTTCTATCGAGCTAAAATAAATAGGTTTAAACTAATTAACCCTTAGTTTGTTTTCAGAGTATCAGATTTTCACAACTATCTTACAAAAGTCTGTCACATGAGTTAGATTGCTTATTTTAAGGTCTACCTGGAATAGTCTTTGCAAATGACTTCTCCCTAAGTTAGACTGCTTATTTTTAGCTCTACCTGAAATAGTCTTGGCAAACGACTTCTCCCTAAGTAAGATTGGTTATTTTAAGCTCTACCTGAAATAGTCTTGGCAAATGACTTCTCCCTGAGTTAGACTGCTTATTTTTAGCTCTACCTGAAATAGTCTTGGCAAATGGCTTCTCCCTTAGTTAGACTGCTTATTTTGAGCTCTACCTGAAACAGTCTTGGCAAATGACTTCTCCCTAAGTTAGACTACTTATTTTTAGCTCTAGGTTACAATATACTAAATCCTTTTGGAGTGCAATGCTATACTCTCTAAAAACATGAACATCATTTCTTTGAAGACACGGTTCTCTGTAGGGTCACTTGCCATGACCTTATTTTAGTATATTTCTGTGTGCATGTGGCAGGGAAAACATTGTTGTTTACCAGAAATTCTTTTATCTGAAGATTGGAGACTACATAAGACTTTGACAGATGGCGGGAAACCCTCATGAACTGGATAGAAGCCGGTAAATAGATGGCCGTAAAACAGTGACTTTTGATTCGTGGCGAGTTCTTTCTTACATGTCGCGTGACCTTTTTTATTCTTTAAATCAATTGGGCTTGGAATGCTCTTTAAGAAAAGGTATGGTTATGGGGGTCTCTATGCGCAAAAGTTTGACTTTATTTTTTGTTGAAGTTATTGCTTTCACATTGAATTTGTGTAGGAAATCTTTTACTATATTGTGACCTCTACCTGAAAAAGTCTTGGCAAATGACTTCTCCCTGAGTAAGTTTATTTATTTTAAGCTCTACCTGAAATAGTCTTGGCAAATGACTTCTCCCTAAGTTAGATTGCTTATTTTTAGCTCTACCTGAAATAGTCTTGGCAAATGACTTCTCCCATGCATACATTTTAATCAACTTGATGCATGTAAGCAGCTCATTCATCATCCGCACCTGCAAATATATTAAAAGCCACGCTGTGGGAAAACCGGGCTTTATCCATGTGTTTAAAGTGTTGTCCTCCAATACCAGTGTTCTTGAACAATGAAAAGGAGAAAAGAGGATGAAGTTATATTGCATCATAAAATATGGTGCTTATAAAAAAATTGATTAATGCAGTCAGAACAGGCTAATCAGGGAGAACGCTTTCCGCCTTTATAGAATTTTTGTCAGGAAGAGAATAACTTAAAACTCAAAATTCCATAAAGGCTGAAAGTGTTCCCTGATTGGCCTATGCAGACAATACAGACTGTATTAATGAATTGTAATATGAATACCATATTTTATGAAGAAATTTTACTGCATCTGCATTTCTACTTTTAAACGTCTTAACAAGTTAATACAACATATAACAATGGTTTTACAAACTTTTCTTTTCCGAACCATATTTATAGGAGCTAAAAACTTCACAAACAGTGACGTGAAACTTCTTTTAAATACATGGCAAATCAAGCAGATCTGAAGACAAAGTGACTGAGAGTGATTATTGAATTTGGGGTTTTTGGACATCAACCAATTTTTTCAAATGTTCACTGCAGGCTAAAGCACTAATCATTTAAAACCAAACTTACCCTTTTGTCAGTTATCACAATACACCTTCGTCTGTAATAATTGGTCAAATGGGACACCAAGAACTGAAATCCATAAAGTTGCTAATTGATAATCAACATAACATATATGCCTTACTCAGGGAAAATGGAGTTTAATGCATGTGCACACAATTCACTTTTCACATATATGGTACTTTTTGGTTAAAAAGAAGTCTCTTCTTACAGGTAGCTAAAATCCAGTTTAGGGGAAAAGAGTTGACCCTGCTGCTTGCACAGGCTAATGTGGGACAACAATTGTTGCACATGCATTGAGCCCTGATTTGTCAGAGCGTGGCTCATATAGATCTATGAAAACCACGTAAACGTTCACAAATTAGGTCAACATACCTAAGTAATGAAGTCTTGGTAAACATAAACAATACATATAAACATTATTGACATCTGGTCATAAACTGTAATAAGTTTTATTGTTAACCAGGTTTTCCGAAGGAAAAAACTGGTTATTAGATTGGCGAATGCTGGCGGGCTGGTGGGCTGGCTGGCGGGCGGAGGGGTGGAACAAGTGTCCGCTCTCTAATTCAAGTTGTCTTCATCCTATCTTCACCAACTTGGTCTAATGTTGTATCTAGATATTGTCTAGGTCAAGTTCAAATATGGGTCATGCCGGGTAAAAAACTAGGTCACGGGGTCACTAAGTGCGTTTTTTAACATTCAGCATGGTGTCCGCTCTCTAATTCAAGTAGTTTTAATCAGATCTTCACCAAACTTGGTCAGAAGTTTTATCTAGATGATCTGAAAGCCAAGTTTGAACATGGGCCATGCTAGATCAAAAACTAGGTCACATGGTCACTTAGTACGTTTTACACATTCAGCATGGTGTCCCCTCTCTAATTCAAGTTGTTTTCATCCGATCTTCACCAAACTTGGTCAGATGTTGTCTCTAAATTATGTCTAGGTCAAGTTGAAACATGGGCTATGCCGGATCAAAAACTAGGTCACGATCAGTTAGTGCGTTTTTTAGTCGATCGGTCAGTCTGTTGGTCTGTCTGTCTGTCGGTCCAAAGGAAAAAAATGGTTATTAGATTGGCGAATGCGGGCGGGCTGGCGGGCGGGCGGAACAAGCTTGTAAGGGCCATAACTATGTCGTTCATTGTCAGATTTTAAAATCATTTGGCACATTTGTTCACCATCATTTGAGGGTGTGTCGCCCGAAAGAATTACGTCGATATCTCCAAGGTCAAGGTCACACTTTGAGTTCAAAGGTCAAAAATGGCCATAAATAAGCTTGTCCGGGCCATAATTATGTCATTTATTGTCAAATTTTAAAATCATTTGGCACATTTGTTCACCATCATTTGACGGTGTGCTGCGCGAATGAATTACGTCAATATCTCCAAGGTCAAGGTCACATTGAGTTCAAAGGTCAAAAATGGCCATAAATGAGCTTGTCCAGGCCATAACTATGTCATTCATTGTCAGATTTTAAAATCATTTGGCACATTTGTTCACCATCATTTGACGGTGTGTCGCGCAAAAGAATTACGTAGATATCTTCAAGGTCAAGGTTGCCACCACTAAAAATAGATTGATTTTGAAACAAGGGGGGTGATTTTGAAACAAGGGGGGTAACTGTGATGAACAATCAGTACCAATGCACATTTTGAGTTGTAGTTGTTTCCTTTTATCAGACCTTTTTTTTATTGAAAACCTGGTTTTGTGACAATTTTGTCCCTTGTTTTAATATGGATTAGAGGTGATCAATGCAGACAGACGGTGAAATTAAAATACAAGTATATAACACAATCATAATAAATAATTATACACAAATATACATTATTTTTTAACAACCTAATCCACTATCACTCATCATTCAGTTGCTTCAACACTGAAGATACAATATAAATCCTCAACAAGAACGAGTCACTGTGACCTTGACCTATCTGCCAGTCATGATCAATGTACCTATGAAGCTTCATGATCCTAGGCGTTAGCATTCTTGAGTTATCATCCGGAAACCATCTGGTGGACAGACGGAGACCCCACCACAACAGTACATAATATAATCTGCAAATGTAGTCCTAAACTGCATCCAAGAACGAGTCACTGTGACCTTGACCTTTGACCTAGTGACCTCAAAATCAATAGGGGTCATCTGCCAGTCATGATCAATGTACCTATGAAGTGACATGATCCTAGGTGTAAGCGTTCTTGAGTTATCATCCTGAAACCATCTGGTGGACGGACGGAGACCACAACAGTACAAAATATAATCTGCAAATGTGGTCCTAAACTGCATCCAAGAACGAGTCACTGTGACCTTGACCTTTGACCAAGTGACCTCAAAATCAATAGGGGTCATCTGCCAGTCATGATCAATGTGCCTATGAAGTTTCATGATCCTAGGCGTAAGCGTTCTTGAGTTATCATCCGGAAACCATCTGGTGGACGGACCGACCGACGGATTGACCGACATGTGCAAAACAATATACCCTCTCTTCTTCAAAGGGGGGCATAAAAATCTATTATCATGTGTATAATAATACAGAAACGATCATATTTATGCTAGAAACAAATCTACTGAAAGCATTGTATTGCCAATCCACAAAAAGTTCTTATAGCAATTAAAGAGTATGGTCCGATAAGCCTTGGCATGTGAATCAAGCGCGCTGGAAGCATGAAAGGGGAAATGAAGAATGTTTGAAGTCTAACCATAAATGGATAGAATAAGACGAACATTCTGACTGTAACAAAGGCCCAGGGTCGAATAAGCCCCAGCAAGTGAATCAGGCCTATGGGAAGTACTGAGAGGGGCAAATGTATAATATTTAAAAAAGACTCACCATGAATGGATAGAATGCGACAAATGTTCCTACGGTAACAAAGGCCCACGGCCCAATCAGCCAGAGCATGTAAATCAGGCCAGCTAGAAGCACTAAAGGTCCGGGCAACATGAGAGGACCGATAACCACAGCATCAAATATCCTCTGAGCATCGTTGTTTAGTAAGTTCACTAGCTGGAATAGCAATCATTTAGTAAGTTCAGTAGCTGGAATACCCATCATTTATTAAGTTCACTATATGGAAGAGCAATCATTTATTAAGTTCACTAGATGGAAGAGCAATTTAGTAAGTTCATTTGCTGGAATACCATTAAGTAAGTTCACTAGATGAAAGAGCAATCAGCTTTCATTTTCACTGATTTTTCTTCCTTGCAGTGTTTTTTTTTTGTTTTTTCACCATTTTGGGAATAGGGCCAGGTCCCTATGGATAGAGAAAATTTGGGGTTCAATCAGTGTTGTTGTAGTTCTGCTTAAAAATGCTTCAAAATTGAGAATACAAGTGTATTCACTATTTTAATTACTAATGTTGAACTTACATTGTATATGGATGGGAGTTAACAAATTATTGAGATCTAAAATGGGAGGAAACCTTCCACTGGGAATTTTTAGCTCCCATTTGGGAAAAACATTGTTCCATTGGGAATGTGGCCGATTACTGGAACCGATTTTTAATGAAAAAAATGACTTGCATACGGAATAGTGCTTACTGATTTGGAAAAAATGTATT
This sequence comes from Dreissena polymorpha, assembly GCF_020536995.1. NCBI lineage: Eukaryota > Metazoa > Mollusca > Bivalvia > Myida > Dreissenidae > Dreissena > Dreissena polymorpha. The sequence continues at coordinate 90,927,326 of NC_068360.1, forward strand.
ATGCCATTCAGTTAATGAATAATATATAAAGTAGTCTAATTTTACTTTGTTTGTCAATAAGCTTTTAGAATTTTATTGGTGACAGAAAATGTAATATTAGTGAAAATATATATTTTTTAGCAAAGTGAAAAGTAACAATAATCTCTTTATAATGTATTGTCCTCATAATTAAATGTTCTCAATCCATGACAATTTAAGATATTTTATAGCTTACAACCAAACTATGAATCTCAAATACATTGTGGATTGAGTTGTTCAATATTTTAAAATGTTTCATCCAAATTGCAGAAGTTGAACCATTTTTAGCATACACTTGTAAATCATGGTTACTTTACTAAACTAATAACATCTCTACCTCCCCAACTGTTTTGTCTCCAAGATTTCTTAATCTTAGCACTTTCTGGTATAGTAACCCCATAGTGGCCCCGCGAACACGAACGCCTAAATGTGAAAAACATCTTAATGTAGAAACACATAATGGTAATGACTTGCATTCTGGGAAAACTGGACTTAATGCATGTGTATCAGGGATGATACTTTCCGCCTCCACTGGATTTTGGCTAAGAAGAGACTTTATTTAAACCAAAAATACCATAAAAGCAGAAAGAGTTGTCCCTGCTTAGCTGGTGTGGACTGCACAGGCTAATCTGGGACAAAAATTTACCCGTATGCATTAAGCCATGTTGTCCCACAGCAAGGATCCAATATATGATATACTTTAATGTTGAAGAACATTGACATCTTATAAGGTCTTATTGACCGTATTTCCCCTCAGTTATGATAGGTGCATGTACGATAACAGTATGTGTTTCCTCTTTTTAGGATGATTGATCTATTACTAATGTTTAGGTGATTCAAGTTTCTTGCAAATAAATACAATTCCAAAATTGTCAAAAAAGAGCAGTTTTATGGCCAATTTGACATTTGACCTCTCAGTGTGACTGATTTTAAGAGGTTGGTAGACAAGGGGTAAACACAACAAGATTTTTCCGAATAGTGGTAATTTGTGGTAATTGCACTATGAATAACAAAGTTGCAGTCCTTACAATCTGTTTTATGTCTGAATTTGACTTTTGACCTCAAAGTCTGACCTTGACCTTTGAAGAAGAGAGTAGGAGGTTACATATTGTCTTATGAAGACTTACATTTGTGCCAAACGTTTTTTTAAATCCATCAGTATAATAGGCAAAGTTGTCAGGGATATTCAAGCAGTTTTATTGCCAAATATTACATTTGACCTCTAAGTTTTACCTTAACCTGTGAGGAAGGGCAACATGTGTTAAACGTGACACTTTGTGTTATGGTGTTAACATCTATACTAAATAATTTCCAAAGGATTTTTTGTATTGCTCTATGGCCAAATTAAACATTTATCTATATGTTGAACCTTGACCTTTGAGGTAAGGAGGCAAGCGCTGCACATGACAGGTTGTCTTGTGATGGTAATAAGTTGTGATATGTTTTTTTAATACCTGCCATATATGGCAAATGTTTGGCTCTTTTATGGACAACTATAACCATTTACCTCAAAGTGTGACCTTGATCATTGAGATCGGAAGATGTGTGTTTCACGCAACACATTGTCTTATGGAGGTTGTCATTTCAAAAATTTATATTTCAAAATCAATCAAAACATTGCAAAGTTATGTCTGAGATATTAATGTTAAAGCTCTTTTGGAAAAAAATATTTTGACTTCTTAGTTTGGCCTTGACCTTTGAGTTAAGCAGATGGGCAATGCACACAACATATCGTCTTATTGTGGTTGAATATGACATTTGAGTCTGGTTATTTCAAAATCAATGTATATACAGCAAACTCATTGCTGACACAGGAAGCTTTGCACAGACAGATGTCAATTTACATTTATTTTCTCAATAAGAGTAAATAAATCCTGGGACCTTGTTTTAACCCCATTGTGGTACAATCTGTGCTCAGGTTAGCCATGGCCTAGATCTGCCTTTATTGTACAAACATACAACTAATGCATCAATATGTAACACATTAAGCCTAGGACAGTCAACATAGGACACTGGACTAAAAACACAGATGCCCTTGACATTTTCACTGCCCGGCATTGTGCACAATACAAGAATTAAGTAACATGGAATCTCTAGCAACATTATCCAGATAAATATTCTTGTACACATGCGCTTATCATTTACTTAAGGCGATTTCACATGCTATACATTTTCATCACTCTCGCATTTTATCTTTATAGTAACCAGTACATGCTGCACAAGTTCAAAATCATACAAAACAACAAGCAAAGTCAATGAAATAATTTTCAATGTGAATTTACATCAATGTGCAAAATACACTTGTACAACATAAGACATACCGGTTGTATAGTTATAATACCAGGCTAGTGCAAAGAACAGTGCCCGGCCCAGTTCCATCGCACCTAGGGCAACCACAAGTCCAATCCCCAACTTGGTATCAAGGTTGCCCGAGTTCAGATGTGACAGAAGACGATGAAGAATGAATGCCTGCAGAGAGAGGGATTAACAAACAATTATTGAGATTTGATCCGGGAAAACTGGGTTTAATGCATGTGCGTAAATTGTTGTCCCTTTATAGCCTGTGCAGTCTGCACAGCTAATCAGGGGTGACACTTTCTGCTTTAATTTTATATTTTGTTTAAAGGAAGTCTATTTTACCAAAAACATCCAATTAAGGCACAAAGTTTTGTCCCTGAAAGGCTGTGCAAACTGCACCAGCTAATTGGAGACAACAATAAAAGCACATGGATATGGTGTCCGCCTTGCGACCGGGAGGTCACGGGTTGGATCCCCACCGTGGGATGCGTTCTTTAGATTCCCCCAAAGACACCAAGTACTGGTTCTAGGCCCAGGAAACGGACTCGAGAGCGTTTATATAAGCCTAAGGCTTTCGACGCAATCGAGCTAAAATAAATAGGTTTAAACTAATAAAAGCACATGCACATGTGCTAAACTTTAATAACACTGTTCTAACAGATGTAACATTATTTTGCCATCATTATCATAAATACTTAAATAATAATAAACTTGATAAAAACACAACATTGTTTTTGATTCCATTTGTTCTCTTTATAATTTTTTTTACAAATAAACATTTAAGAATTAATACACTGTTTGACAACAATTGACACAATTATTCCAAATTAATATTAAGATTTACATCAATAGAGATTATCAGAGCCAATCCAACCTTTGACAATAAGTTTATAATAGCTATTCCAAATACCAAAAAGTTTTATTGAGACTTGAATAAATAAATGCTCATGTTAGAATCAATACACTGTTAGAAAATAATTAATAGTGTATGTTACTTAACCCTTTCCCACTCAGAAGCAAAGTGAAAATGGCTATATGCAAACCGCATAAAACCAGAACAGCCTGCGAGTAACTCGCATGCTGTTAAGGTTTTATGCTGTTTGCTGCTTATCAGTATCTAAGAGTTGGAAATGAAGCTTTTAAAACTTGAATCTAATAAAAAAGGTATTTAATTAAATGCAACTTTCTAAGGGACTACAAATGTGTCAAAATATGTATCTAAGTGGTTAAGGGTTAATGATCTTTTCAGTTAAATCTTTACCCTGGACGGAGACCGTGCCGAGCATTAAAAACATACAGTAAAATCATTGTTATTTATCCCATCATCAGACTTGCATTGTAAAAATAAACCACTGTGGAATATATTTTCCTTTATTTCGGTTATGCTGAAATATAGCTGTCACGCGCAGACTCTTATATCAGTCATGTGTGGAGGATGGTCATATTACTCGGAAACAACTATAAAGTAATCATTTTTTAGTAAAATCGAATCATATTCAACAAAACAAGCAATTTGATACCAAGATGTAATATATGTTAAACAAAAAATGCAACACTAACAGCAAAAAAATACAAATATTAAGTGCACGTGCTCATGACGTCATTATTAATACGTCAAACGACACAAGTCATATTCTTTCACCCTAAAGCTGCAGGTTTTTAGTAATGTTTTCATTATTTCTTTAAAATCTGGGACGTAGAGGTATGATAAACAGAACAAGAGCTGTCTCCATAGGATGACATATGCCCCCAATAAACGCTTTGATAGAAGTTATTGAAATGCACTAAGTGACCCCGTGACCTAGTTTTTGATCCGGCATGACCCATATTCGAACTTGACCTAGATATTGTCTAGATACAACTTCTGACCAAGTTTGGTAAAGATCGGATGAAAAGTATTTGAATTAGTGAGCGGACACAAAAAGTGTGACAGACTGACAGACGGACAGTGCGAAAACTATATACCCCCTTTTCTTCGAAAGGGGGCATAAAAACAGGTTAGTGCCTGATCTTTTTGTAATATAAGCTCAGCACGAATAAAATAATAAAACAATGTTTACTCAAATAACTTTGGGATTTTCCGTGTAGTTCTATTTTCCTATTCTATTTTGAAAGAAATAATTGACGACTAAGAAAATTAATGGGATAAATCGAATACTAGGACGGTGCCGAATAAAGCGAAGTTTATTTTGCGAGGCTTAGGAAATCTGAACCGCGAGCCTTGGCTATATGTGGGACTTAAAAGTTTGTTGATTGCGTTGGTTGACAATTCCACAAATTCAATAAAAACATATGAACCTTGCACTGTGAAAAGGAGCTTAATGCATGCGTGTAAAGTGTTGTCCAAGACTAGCCTGTGCAGTCCGCACAGTCTTATCAGGGAAGACACTTTCCGCCTAAACTTGATTTTTGCTTAGTAGATAATTTCTTGAATTGAAACATATCATAAGAGCGGAAAGTGTTGTCCCTGACTAGCTTGTGCAGACTGCAAAGGTTAATCTGGGACCACATTTTACGCACATGCATTAAACCCCCTTTTCACAGAGCATGTCTCACATCAGAAAAATGACTGAGGTAAAGTCCTTTTTTTTTCCAAATTCAGAAATCCACTAATTTAAAGTCTTGATTGTACAATAGTGTTGTTTCAGAGTTTTCAGATAACTGCTGAGTGAAGAGTACTATTATTTTTAGGCCCATAGGTCAATTATATTTAACCCTTTGCATGCTGGGAAATTTGTCGTCTGCTAAAATGTTGTCTGCTGAATTTGTAAAATAAGCATTTTCTTCATTTTTTTCAAAGAATACTATCAGAATAGCAAACAGTTTGGATCCAGATGAGACGCCACGTTTTGTGGCGTCTCATCTGGATCCAAACTGTTTGCAAAGGCCTTTAAAATTCGGTTCCCGCACTGAAAGGGTTAACATGTCAGCTGGATTTGATTGACAAGTGTATTTCATCTTTTCGCATCATAGCAAAGTAAAAATTATGGAGGGATTGTTAATATGTATTTAACAATGGGAAACAACTTGCAATTAGGTAACTTTAAGAAACCAAAGTTGGACAAAATGTGATAAAATACTACACAATATATGAAGTGTAGGTGGCAGACCGGTGCTGGAGTAAGGGAGATAGAGAGGTACTGGAGTTAGGGAGATGAGAGGTACTGGAGTTAGGGAGATGAAGAGGTACTGGAGTAAGGGAGATGAGAGGTACTGGAGTTAGGGAGATAGAGAGGAACTGGAGTTAGGGAGATGAGAGGTACTGGAGTTAGGGCGATAGAGAGGTACTGGAGTTAGGGAGATGAAGAGGAACTGGAGTACAGGAGATGTTGGAGTTAGGGCAATGGAGAGGTACTGGAGCTAGGCCAATGGAGAGGTACTGTAGTTAGGCCAATGGAGAGGTACTGGAGTAAATTTTGTTTGGCTAGGAGGCATATGTTGAGTAATTAAAGAACTTACTGGGCTGATAAACGACAGTGAAATTGCTACCGTCATGAAAATTATCGAAAATGCAAAGCGTGTCCGTATAAAACGTAAAATTGTCGTCAGGAATGATGCAGCCTGGGGACTGCTATGTTTTACCTCCCACTCCCATAGTCTGGATAATCTACAGCAAACAGAAGCCAGATGTGACAGGATTATATACAACCAGGCAATAGAAATGAATCAAATTTCTAGAGATTTGTTAGTGTACTGACAGTGTATTGCCAGTGTATTGCCTGTATATTTATCACTGTACTAAGAGAATATTTACAGTATTCTCTCACAGCATTGCCAGTATATTATCAATCTATTGGGAGTATATTGCCAGTATGTGATGTCTTCTCACTGCATTGCAGTACATAATCGCATATTAAGATAATATTGCCAATGTATAACCCCAATTCATTGGCAGTAGTATAATCAGTGTATTGGGAAAATATTGCCAGCATATTCTCACAGCATTATCAGTTAACTTATAGAATATTGCCACTATTATGTTTGAGTGTTTCTGAGGTCCTTCAGATCTGTGCCTGCAGCTGCTTTATGAGTGGACTGGGAGTGAGCACTCATACATAATTACTAGACTCATACAAATTGGGATGAATTTGAAATTATAGCAATTTCCAATTATTTCTAATTATCACTTACAAATTTTGGTATGGTCTTTTGTAGTTGTTTTGTCCCACCAATTTGGGAATGAGACTGGGGACCTTTGGAAAGGGAACAAATTGTGTTTTTATACTAAAATTGGGAAATTTGTGTTGATTTTGTTTTGGAAAAAAGCAAAAATTTAAATTGAGCATAAGTGTGTCTTAAAAACTATATTTACTATTTCCGCCCCCATGTTGACTAAAAAAACACACTGCGCTCATAATATGACATAAGGGAATGACAGACATTAGCTGTTTTAGGCAAATGCAGACATAAGCTGTTAAAACATTGACAGACATAAGCTGGCTAATTACAATGAAAACACATTGGCAACACTATCATAATCTGTTTCCAATGAAAAACACTCATATGACAACAATAAGATCTGTAAATAAGAGTGAAAGAAGAGAATACAGACATACAAGCCCTCAAGAATGTATGTCTAACAAATGTAGGTCAATGTAAAATAACAAATGACCAAGCAACTTGCTTGAAGACAGGCAGCAAATAAAAAATTATTGGTGTAAGTCCCAGTCTACGTACTTTATAACATTTTCAATCTTGTCTAAATCTTTACCAAAGGAGATCTTGAAAATCCAAACTATTTCATTTATATTTTATAGAATCAGACTTATAATAATAATTAGGTAATTATTAATACTAGAATTCCTATACTAGCAATAATTTGTGTTGCTTCTCAATGATTAATGATGAAGTACAGTATTTTCCGTAGCAAGCACATGGTTAAGTAATCAGAATGCGTGTTGTACACCATGACCATTTTTAAATCAACTATTTTACTAACTGTATAGTTTTAAGTGAAACAAGAGATGTGTTTGTCAGAAACACAATGTGTGTGTGTTTCAGAGTTTATTTACAGGTCCTACTGGCCTCTTCACGAGGTTATAGTAGCCCGACCTGGCCAGAAACACAATGCCCCCTATTGCGCTGAAATAAAACTTCAATATATCATTTGGCAGGTTTAGAAATTATCTCCCTTTTAAAGCTTATTACTTCCCTTGTATAGTATTTTTTTACTTTTAACCTTGAAGGATGACCTTGACCTTTCACCACTCAAAATGTGCAGCTTCATGAGATACACATGCATGCCAAATATCAACATGCTATCTTCAATATTGCAAAAATTATGGTCAATGTTAAAGTTTTCGGATGGACGCACAGACTGACAGACTGTCAGACTGACAGACAGACAGTTCAACTGCTATATGCCACCCTACCGGGGGCATAATAAACCTCATTTCACTTTATTACTTTATTAGATTAGAACTGAATCCGTTTCAGCGGAAAATGACTTAGATTAAAGAGAGCAACAGTAAGAGCAATAATATGAAGTAAATTTCATTCAGGCAAATTCTGGAATACAAATTAAGCATATTATAAGCATTCAAACCAAAGGAAGAGCTTGAATGTAAACTACAGTGCAGAAATGTGAACCAAGATAAGTAGAAGCAGTTAGCAGTTAAATAAAAATAAGTAATAAATTATAGTACAGTCCATGCAGGCTTAAATATAAAGACAAAAACACATTAGCATGCAAAGCAACAACACAGCAAATTATCAATACCACTGTCATTACAGTGCAGCTCAACCAAAATGGATACTTCATGCAATTTTGAAAGGCCCCCCAAAAGAACAGTATTGTCACGATAACACTGTTCAACAAAATCATTTTGAAGGGTGTTTGTAATAGATCTATCCTGGAAAAGCACAAGTTTAGAAAAACCCACTAATCACCCCGGTACAAACAACGCTGGTCCATTAAATCAACCAATGATAGCGTACTTTAAATTATAACGGTTGATACGGTGTGGGATTTTGAAAAGATTATAAATTGGTCATGTTTATTTGTACCAGCAGATTAGTGGGTTTTTCTAAAAAGTTGCTTTTTCCGGGATACATATATTAAGGCTTATATCAAAAACCGAAATTTGAGCAATAATTGTCATTCCCGATTAGACTGTGCAGTCTACACAGGCTAATCAGGGATGACACTTTCCGCCTACATTGTTTTTTTGTTTAGAAGAGACATCCTTTAAACAAAAAATGCCATATAGGCCCCAAGTGTGGTCCCTGATTAGCCTGTGCAGACTGCACAGTTTAATCGGGTATGACACTGATTGCACATGCATTAAGCCATATTTCCCAAAAGAGGCTAATATTATTATACTGATATCAGATCAAAGGAGGACATTAAGACGATTGGTTGCCAAACCTTGCTCTTGACAAACATCTTGTACAGAGGAATGACAAATTGTCAATGAAAGCCTGGGATGCCACACATCTGAGCATTGCTCTGAAAAATGTGGCATAATGCATGTGCGTACAGTGTTGGCCCAGATAAGCCTGTGCAGTTTCACAGGCTAATCAGGGATGACACTTTCAGCATAATTCATGTGCGTAAAGTGTTGGCCCAGATAAGCCTGTGCAGTTTCACAGGCTAATCAGGGATGACACTTTCAGCATAATGCATGTGCATAAAGTGTTCGCCCAGATAAGCCTGTGCAGTTTCACAGGCTTATCAGGGATGACACTTTCAGCATAATGCATGTGCGTAAAGTGTTGGCCCAGATAAGCCTGTGCAGTTTCACAGGCTAATCAGGGATGACACTTCCGCATAAACTGGATTTGTCCTAAAAAGATACTTCTTAAAAAAATAGCATACAATAAAAGCAGAAAGTGTCCTTCCTGACAGGCATATATGTGGGACGACACTTTGCGATCAGGTATTCAGAACCATTTTTTCCAGAGTGAGTTTTATCCGGTTGTTAGCCCATGCTTATATTCATTTCTACCATAATCAGTTTTAATAAATTACTTTCAATAAAAATTTAAAGGGATACCAATTTTTAGAGACAACCATTTTCAATTCTGAAATACCCAACTCAAGTTCAGCTTTACCCAGGATACAACCCTAACATTGTTTTGTAAACACAAAGCCAGGTGTTAAACAAGCTGGGAGCAATATTATCTCTGGTTGCAGTACAGTGGCAATATTTTAATAACCTGTTTCATATATCACTTGTTGCTTGTAAACTTGCATTTAATTAATGGCAAGTGCCAGTGAGTATATGCAAATCTATAAACAAGGCATGTCACTGGATTTAAGTCTCTATAACGCTCAAAATGAACAAAAATTTCGTAAAGAATTTCGTAAAATAAAGTTAACACCTTAACAATCAGTGTTCCTTATAGCTAGAGCCACAATTTCAACGCTGGATGTGGCATGATTACATAGATTTATGTAGATACAAAATGCTTGTTTTTATTTATTTGTGACACAATTAATTCCATTTTTATTTCCTGATAATATACCTATTCATACGACACATGAACACTATAATGGTACCAATACAAAACAATAATAAAAACGAGCATTTTGTATCTACAAACATCTATTTTACCAGACCACATCTGGCATTAAAATTTTGGCAATTGCCATAAGAAACGATGATTTGTAATTGTTAAGCTTTATTTTACAAAATATTCTACAAAATTCTCATTCATTTTGAGTAGGAATGTTATTTTAAACTTATGACACCAATGTATATGCTTTATCACAAACTTTGACCTTGAATCGAGACCTTACACAAAAACCCATGAAAGTTGAATGCTGCACAATGTCTGGCCATCGGAAAAAAATAATTCATAAGTTCATAAAAATCCTTCATGGCATTTACAAGTTAAAGGGCAAGAAATTAAATTCAATTATGTTTATCCCAAAATTGAGACCTAGAACATTCACCAAGGCGAATGGGCTTTATGATCGACAAATTGTCTAGTAATGGGAATTAATATTCAGAAGTCATATTAAAATAAGGGAAAGCAAGTAAATGTAAGGAGCGGACACATACATTTATTCACTTTGACCTTGAGTTGTGGCCTTGACCTTTCAGTAGGAACATGTGTGTCTTGTACTTGACAAATCATCTGGTACTCAGGCATAATAATCAAAGGACATATTAAAATCCACCTTGCATGTTAAAGTTACATTGAGGACACTATTATACCTGATGTTTAACCTTGACATGAGGCTTTGACCTTTGACTGATGAGCATCAACGTTTCTTCACAACACATTGTCTAGTCATGAGGAATAATAATCTAAAGTATATTAAACCTTTCATACTAAGAATACTATGTGAAAACAGCATAAAACCAGAACAACCAGTGAGTAACTTGAATCTAGTAGGAAAGGTCTTTAATAATTAAATTTAACTTTATAAATGGCGACAAACGCGTCAAAATACATATTTAAATGGTAAAGAGTTAAATAGATTCACAGACCCACCCTCAGACAGAATCAACAGTGTGACTATATGTACAACTCTCACTGGCAACTATGCTGCAACCATGGATGAAACAACTCCCAGGGCAAGGTTGCTCAGAACTTACAGCAAGTTAAGCTAATGGACGTTTATTTTTGGATAATTTTTGTATTTGTGTGACTCAGTTGTTATATATTAAATCAGGGCTGTCAATCCATTTTAGGGGAAGCGGGTCGCTACCCATAGCAGGGGGAATTTTCGCGGCGTTTCCCTTTTTGGGGGATTTTTAACTTACTCTCTAATTATTACATTTGTACATGTTTGCACTATATTCATTGCTTATTTCATAATTTAGTATGTTTGACAAGATTAAATTAAAATAGAATTGAGATATAATAATCATGAAACATCTATCTATATAAAAAAAAAAGTTATATTATTTTTTTTAGGGGGAATTTTTTCCCCCAAAAGGGGAAAAAAGTATACTTTTCAGGGGGGGGAATGCGGCCGAATTTCGGCCGTGGATTTGACAGATTGAGGGCCCTGTAAATATATGTGTTAATAGTAAATAAGCTTGTGTTCTCAAATGATTTGAAACGTTTGATAAAAAAATTGCTTTTACAATTTATTTTCTTCATGTCTGTATTTAACCGACTGTTTATTTAAATGGCAAAGTTTAGAGCAAACAGGCCCTGTACTAAAACTTCAAAGCTCCAAATTGTTAGCAAACATGACTAGCTCCAAAACACTCTGCACTTACTGGGACAGAGAATTGTGCGGCGACTGTGAGCAGTATAAATACGGAGGCTATGAGAAAACGAGTACGAATAAACAACAACACGACTCGTATGAACGAGGCGTTCTTTGGTCCACGTCTTGATAACTCCTGTTGCCATAAGCGCCTCAATCTATAATAGGTTCAAGATAAGATTATTCAGTTAATGCCCTTTGGAGAACCTGAAAAATATTTTGTTTGTGTAATAGGTCCATAATATTTCAATAGTTTCAACTGTTCTTTGCTTTCAATGAGTAACAGGTTTTTTGCAAAGCTTAAGATTCAGAAAAAGGTTTGATTTACTATTATTGAGTTTCTGTAATATCTTAGTGGAAAAAATGATGTTGTAAGTTTCAAGATTATTTTGTTGATTTCCTACATTTTGAAAAGCTTTACAATTGAATCTCCATTAGATTAATATTGATAAGACTGACTTGCATTCTTCTACATTGGTTAAAACACTTGAAAAGGCTCCTGCAGTCAATTGAATAAATATGAGCCTCACTCTGTGAAAAGGGGGTTTAATGCATGTGCATAAAGTGTTGTCCCAGATAAGCATGAGCAGTCTGCATAGGCTAATCAGAAACGACACTTTCCACCTAAACTTGATTTTTGCAAAGAAGAGACTTTCTTGCAACCAAAAATATCTTAAAAGCAGAAAGTGTCATCCTTGATTAGCCTGTGCAGACTTCACAGGCTAATGTGGGACAACACTGTGCACAAATTTCATTAAACCCGTTTTTCACATGGCATGGCCCATATGGATACCTCTTATCCAAGGGACAACTTTTAACATGCAAGCAAACAACGCCAGAAATGCTACCAGTGTTTACCCGTCAAAAGTATTATTTAGCATTTTTACAAAACTTGTCAATATTGTGAGTACATTCATTCACTCTTTGTACCTTGCAAAATTATTTGTCAACAAATTTAAGAAAAGATACAGATTCTGCATATTTCAGAATATCTCACGAAGTAATTGTCCATGCTCTAGGAAAACGGAGCTTAATGAATAAGTGTACAGTATTGTCACAGATTAGACAATGCAGTCTGCACAGGCTAGTACAGTATTGTCACAGATTAGACAATGCAGTCTGCACAGGCTAGTACAGTATTGTCACAGATTAGACAATGCAGTCTGCACAGGCTTAACAAGGACAACACTTTCACACTTTCAGCATAAACACTTTCACACTTTCAGCATAAACTGGATTTTTGCTAAAAAACAGACTCCGATCAAAAGAAAAAATACCACACTAGCGGAAAGGGTTGTACCTAATTATCCAGTGCAGACTGCACAGGCTTATCTAGGATAACACTTTACTCACATGCATTAAGCCCCTTTCTCCCAGAGTGAGGCTCATATGAAACATCAAAATGTACCTTAAATGGTGATTTCAATCAGGTATTGCCCTTTCAGCATTAATACAAAAACATCCAACCCTACCTTTCACTGTTTGTATGTGACTGCTCCCTGGGGCCTATACGCATGTGCTGCACGTGTTCTATACCCTTGCGGTAGATGTTCCACATCATCGACGTCTGCCAAGAAAACGTCATCAGTGACAGGAAGCCAGCAGTGGAGGATGGAATCTCTTCTGCTGCACTGTGGCAGATGGAAAGAAACACTAAGGTTTTAACCCTTAACCCCTTAGATAAGTGTTTTTACGCATTTGCAGTCCCTTAGAAAGTTATTAATCATTAAAGACGTTTCTTACTAGATTCAATTTTTTTAGGCTTCATTTCTAACCCTTAGATACTGATGAGCAGCAAACAGCATAAAACCTGAACAGACAGTGAGTTACTTGCAGGCTGTTCTGGTTTTATGCTGTTTGCACATAGCCATTTTCACTTTGCTTCTGTGTGGGAAATGATTAATTTGGCCCTCAGAAATGCAGCCTTAGGATGAGAAAGCACTGATAAACTTCAAAAACACACCCACATGATGAGATGAATCATACCTTTTTTTGAACCTGATGGGTAGTGCCCCTTTCAGAGCCTCGTTGTATTTTCTGAACCCTCTCCGAGAGGCAGACATGGGGGTAACCTCCACTCCCCCTTCAAGCCCCAATAAACTGAAATAGCAATAGGCAATTGTGGAAACTAAAACTTACACAGCTTTCCCCTTAAATGTTCAATAAACAGTTTCCCATTTTGAGGCTATAAATTTATTCCATGAGAACAATAATTTTCAAACAGGACAAACATTGCAGATTCATAAAATTGTTTGAATAGTATGATGTCTTCGCTCAAACACATTTTACTTTATTATTTTGAGATTTTATACCTCATAAGATTAATAAAACTAGGATGTGTCAATAAGATATTTTTAAAATAATACTGTAACACTGAAAAGCCAGGTTGAAAAATGAAACCTAATTTAAAACAATATATTTAATCAGTGCTGAAATGCAAGCTAAATCCACACAGAAAATTGTTCCCCATAATGTCGAAACCCAACACAAGTTTTGTATAAAAACACTGTTTTTATTTTTGAACATTTAAAGAAATAGACAATGTATTAAAAAATCATGGCTTTCTCATGAATCTTTTTGGACTACTCTTTCATAACATATGTTATTTATAACAAATTGTCAAGGAGGATCTATGTGCACATATTGCTCCACAAAATTTACAGTACAAACTAGAGCTTTGTCACAGACATGACGAATACCCCCACATGCCGCATTGACACAGAATATTTTGCATGTCCTCTTCACAAAAAACAGCGGACACCATGCTCAATTTTTAAAACGCACTAAGTGACCCCTTGACCTAGTTTTGGACCCAGAAAGGCCCATGTTCTAACTTGGCCTTAAGATCATCTCCATAAAACTTCTGACCAAGTTTGGTGAAGATCCGATGTAAACTACTTGAATTAGAGAGCGGACACCATGCTGAATGTTAAAAAACGCACTAGGTGACCCCGTGACCTAGTTTTGGGCCCGGAATGGCCCATGTTCAAACTTTTGCTAGAGATCATCCAGATAAAACTTGTGACCAAGTTTGGTGAAGATCGGATGAAAAGTACTTGAAGTAGAGAGCGGACACCATGCTGAATGTTAAAAATGCACTAAGCGACCACGTGACCTAGTTTTTGACCTGGCAGGGGCCATGTTTGAACTTGGCCTAGACGTCATCTAGATACAACTTGTGAACAAGTTTGGTGAAGATCAGATGAATACTACTTGAAATAGAGAGCGGACACTGTGCTGAATGTTAAAAACGCACTAAGTAACCCCGTGACCTAGTTTTTGACCCAGCAGGGCCCATGTTCGAACTTGGCCTAGACGTCATCTAGATACAACTTGTGAACAAGTTTGGTGAAGTTCCGATGAAAACTACTTGAAATAGAGAGCGGACACCATGCTGAATGTTAAAAACGCACTAAGTGACCCTGTTACCTAGTTTTTGACCCGGCAGGGCCCATGTTCGAACTTGGCCTAGATGTCATCTAGATACAACTTGTGAAAAAGTATGGTGAAGATCGGATGAAAACTACTTGAAATAGAGAGCGGACACCATGCTGAATGTTAAAAACGCACTTAGTGACCCCGTGACCTAGTTTTTGACCCGGCAGGGCCCATGTTCTAACTTGGCCAAGACGTCATCTAGAAACAACTTGTGAAAAAGTTTGGTGAAGATCGGATGAAAACTACTTGAAATAGAAAGCGGATACCATGCTGAATGTTAAAAACGCACTAAGTGACCCGGTTACCTAGTGTTTGACTCGGAAGGGCCAATGTTCAAACTTGGCCTAGACATCATCTAGATACAACTTGTGAACAAGTTTGGTGAAGATCGGATGAAAGCTACTTGAAATAGAGAGCGGACACTTTATACGGACCGACAGACAGACCGACAGACAGACAAGCTCACTCCTATATACCCCCTAAACTTCTTTTGCGGGGGTATAATTAATATTTTTGTAAAAAGAAGGACATGTTTAGAAAATCAATAACCGTACAAACCCACGGGATCATAACATCTTAATTCACACATTAAAATTGTTTTTCAATCTCTGTATTTTGGTTTTCCACTTTGACATAAGATCATTAAAGCCCCCCTGATCATCGCTATTTGATAATTCTGACACAAGATTACAGACCCAGTAATAAATGCATTCCCTGTAATAAAGATGGTCAAAATAGAATGAAATGCAGCGATTTTTATAAAGTGCGGGAAAACAACACTTTCCCAATTAGGAAATAACTACAAATTTACCATTTTCTATCAAATAATTTCCTAATTGCATGTATTGAAGGTTATAAAAAAAAATCAAATCATAAATAAAATGCAATATTCAGTTAGTTTTCTATGCAGCTCTATGGATTGAACATAAGTTAATGTAATATTAACTAGAAATGGCGCGGCAGAGGCCGACGCGTATCCCCACGCCGAATGTTTGACCTAGGTGTGCCCCAGGGTTGGTAATGGGGCCATGCATAGCTGAGATTGACCGTATTGTCATAAGAGAAGTTCATCATCAATTAGAAGTGAATTGGTGTAGAAATGAAGAAGTTATAGTAAAAGGCAATTTTGGGTGGGTGTGACATATGTGGGCAGGGCGCCCCAGGGTTGGTAATGGGGCCATGCATAGTTGAGATTGACCGTATTGTCATAAGAGAGGTTCAGTATCAATTTGAAGTGAATCGGTGTAGAAATGAAGAAATTATAGTAAAAGGCAATTTTGGGTGGGTGTGGTCTATGTGGGCGGGGCGCCCCAGGGTTGGTAATGGGGCCATGCATAGTTGAGATTGACTGTATTGTCATAAGAGAAGTTCAATATCAATTTGAAGTGAATCGGTGTAGAAATGAAGAAATTATAGTAAAGGCAATTTTGGGTGGGTGTGGTCTATGTGGGCGGGGCCCCAGGGTTGGTTATGGGGCCATGCATAGCTGAGATTGACCCTAATGTCATAAGAGAAGTTCAGTATCAATTTGAAGTGAATCCGTGTAGAAATGAAAAAATTATAGTAAATGGAATTTTTTGGTGGGTGTGGCCTATGTGGGCGGGCGCCCCAGGGTTGGGATTGGGGCCATGCATAGTTGAGATTGACCCTAATGTCATAACAAAAGTTCAGTATCAATTTGAAGTGAATCCGTGTAGAAATGAAAAAATTATAGTAAATGGAAATTTTTGGTGGGTGTGGCCTATGTGGGCGGGGCGCCCCAGGGTTGGGAATGGGGCCATGCATGGTTGAGATTGACCGTATTGTCATAGGTGAGGTCCAGTATCAATTTGAAGTGAATCGGTGTAGAAATAAAGAAGTAAATGTAAAATAACCTAAAAAAATGAGTGATAATTTCTGACGCGGCCCCACCCCAACCCCTATAACTTTTGACCCAGGGGTCAGATCAAAATTCCAAATAGTGCAGGGTCGCACATATGCTCATAGCTACCATGTGTGTAAATTTCAAGGTTCTAGTGCTTTTAGTGTAGGAGGAGATAGTGGCCAGGACGGACGGACAGACGGACGGACGGACGGACGGACGGACGGCGGAGATCACCACAATATCCCCACCTTTTTTTCAAAAAGCGTGGGGATAACAACATTACAACATTAAGTTTTCAATTTTAAAGCATTTGGGAGCAAAATATCTAATACAACAATTTCCCAATATGAAGACTTTACCACGCAAATTTTCCCAGATTCAGGGTTTTTTGCAAACAATTTTTCCAATTGTGCTGGTAGCAGTACTTCTCCACATTGGGCAAAAAAATCACTGAAATGTGTGTAAGATATTGACCATTATTATATACTGTATAATTTCAAAGTATGTGAAGGCCACATACAAATTGGAATGACAGTGTTTTTTTTTATTCAAAATTGGGTCCGGTTATCAGGCCCGTTCACAATGGAAAAAAAGTATGATTTTTTCCCGAATGGGACCTAAAAATCCCAATGGAAGATTCCCCCCCCCAAATTTTTTTTTTAAGATCTCAATATTTTGTTCATCATGAGGGGGTGGGGGGAACCTTTAATTTGGATTTTTGTGTGCAGAAATTGGGATTTTTTTTTCCAATTGGAAAAGTGCCATTTTCCAGTACTTTATACAGAGGGAAAAAATCGCTGCATCAAAGTGCATATCTGAGTGGTAAAGAGTTAACATAACTTACTCATTTAATACAATATAATAATTACAATATTCTGATTATCTTAAAGTCTCTGACATACCTTCTTGTGAGATCATCCACACGGTCATCAATGTCTCCATCCCTTCTTCTGTCTATTGCTGCATCAGGAATAATGAGACCAGCAGCAGATTCATCCTTATCAATCTCGCAGAAATCCAGCTCTAAACTACCATACTTCTCATCTTTTTCAACATCACTTTCCATTTCCTCTTCTTCTGTCTCAACATCATCTTTTGTGTCATGTTCAACATGAGACTTGTCACCTTTATCATGATCACCAACCTTGTCATGTTTTTTTTTGTGAAGTTTGTCCAAGTCAGTTTCCATTGCTGTCTTGTCAACTTCTGAATCATCCAGATCACCAGAAATGTCATGTGACATGTCATGTGATGTGTCATGTGACGTATCCAGGAGGTTCTTGGTCTCACTGGTACTTGTGTTGTGTGAGGCCATATTTCTTTGATTCTTGATCGATTAACTATCCTGAGGTGTAACAAAAAATGATTAATTAATGTATCCAACCTACAATAAACACATGAAAACTCTTTGACAATTTAATGAGGTTGTCACAAAAATGAGTTGCTTGATAAATAATTGTTGAATTTAATAGCATCCAAAACAATTGTCTATGAACATTAATAATTTATTTGTATTATTTTTGCAGTTTAATGTCTCTTGAAGTTCACAGTTGAATAAATAATGAAATTATCAAAACATACATATGCACTAACCATTTTTGAATCAAAAATTATTTGTATTACTGTGACCTTTAGGCATACATGTTACAACAGCATATTGAAACTTTTACTATTTGCAAGATGCCAGTAATTGTGACTGGTTTATCTTAAGTTAATGAATTACGCTTAATGATGATTTAACATATGTGCTGTGCATAATGGGCATACATAAGGTGTTGTCCCAAATCAAGTATAACACTTGCCACTTTCTTGGTTATTTTGTTACAAGAAAATCTTTTCTTAGCAAATATCCAATTAAAATGGAAAGTGTCATCCCTGATTAGCCTGTGCTTTAAGCCCTGTTTTCCTGGAGCATGGCTCATAACAATTTCAGCAACACATCCGACGCTAGTTCCAGTTCTATTTTAATCAATGGAAGTAGTACCCTATTCAAGTCTGGTTATTGCACTCTTAGATCCCAGTAGTTCCAGTTCTATTTTAATCAATGAAAGTAGTACCCTATTCAAGTCTGGTTATTGCACTCTTAGATCCCAGTAGTTCCAGTTCTATTATAATCAATGGAAGTAGTACCCTATTCAAGTCTGGTTATTGCACTCTTAGATCCCAGTTTACGCTGATCTCTATCTCTTGTACATGTAGGAAGACATGGTAGTCACATTTGCCTGTAATACAAAACAAAACTGAGGTGCAGTCAGTGATTTTTATTTCTTTATACAGTACCAGAAAACTGCAGTTTCCGAATGGGAAACAAGGGCTGTTTGTAAAATGCATGCCCACCATATGGGCTGTCAGTTGTAGTAGCAGCTATTGTGTAAATACGTTTTTTGTCACTGTGACCTTGCCCTCTGACCTAGTGACCTGAAAAATAATAGGGATTATCTGCCAGTCATGATCAATGTACCTATGAAGTTTCATGATCCTAGGCCTAATTATTCTTGAGTTATCATCAGAAAACCATTTTACTGTTTCGAGTCACTGTGACCTTGACCTTTGACCTAGTGACCTAAAAATTTATATGGGTCATCTGCCAGTCATGATCAATGTACCTATGAAGTTTCATGATCCTAGGCCTAAGCATTCTTTAGTTATCATCCGGAAACCATTTTACTGTTTCGAGTCACTGTGACCTTGACCTTTGACCTAGTGACCTGAAAATCAATAGGGGTCATCTGCCAGTCATGATCAATGTACCTATGAAGTTTCATGATTCTAGGCCTAGGCGTTCTTGAGATATCATCCGGAAACCATCTGGTGGACGGACCGACCGACATGTGCAAAACAATATACCCCCTCTTCTTCAAAGGGGGGGGGGGGGGGGGGGGGGGGGGGTAAAAAACAAAAATTACCAATTGCTGTCCAAAACAATCCCAATTGAAGTTTTCAAAATAATTTCCCTATGCAGCTCCATGGCTTGAACCTAAGGTTAAATAATATTGACAACCTTAAAACACTTAGTAATAAATGTTAAAGTACGATATTTGTTAGCAGTAATTCCTAGACAGCAATCTCCCAATATGAAGACTTCACGAAGCAAATTTTCCCAATTTCAGCTTTTTTCGCGCTAATTTTTCCCATTTGGGCAAAACAAATCACTGCAACTTTCCAACTCCATAATGCTACAACCAAAATTAACAAGTGTGCATTATGTTGAAATCAAGAATAATACAGACCTGATAAAAAATTTCCAACGCACATATCATTTAAATCTGTAATAAAACATTATCTGATCATTGTATAATATACCATACCTACAATCAGCATGTAATTATTAAATTAGTGGTATTCCACATTTTGACCTCTAAATTCTTATGTGCCACAGGGAATGAGTCCCAGTTAACAGTTTTCAGTTAGATTTAAACATTTTGACATTTTATCATCTAAACAGTACATTCATAAATAAGAATAAGTTCCACCTTTTAAACTTTTGAGAATAAGTTCCACCTTTTAAACTTTTATCAAACATTTTGAGTGCTATTGATCCACATTTCCACTTTCAGTGATTATCTTGACTCTTGCCTATTTGGCAACTGGTCAATTATTAGATTATAATCTTGTATGAACATATGATGATAGTGTGACCAGAATGTGTATAGTTGGGTCCAAATTTTAAGATATGCATGTGGCTATTGCATAATCGTACTCAATATGGGATCATAGCAATAAGTGCAGTCATCCAGGGGTCATAGGCTCAAAGATTCTTTAACCTTTTCCCACTCAGAAGCAAAGTGAACACTGCTATGTGCAAACAGCATAAAACCAGAACAACCTAAGAGTAACTCGCAGTCTGTTCAGGTTTTATGCGGTTTGCTGCTTATCAGTATCTAAGGGGTAAAAATGAAGCCTTTAAAACTTAAATCTAGGACACAAGTCTTTAATTAAATTTAAATTTCTATTAGGACTAAAACTGTGTCAAAATATGTGTTAAAGAGTTAAGATAATTATTATGTAGTAATCTTAATCTCTGATAAAACACATCTATTGTATGTGATTGCGTGACACACATCCTGTTGGAAAGACAATTAAATTTATGTTGCTACTTAGGTTAGGCTCATAGAAAGTTCTTCTTAAATGCTTTGAACTTTTATGAGTATATATTTTCATCTCAACATTATTCCTGATAAAACAAAATTTCATATCAAAAAATGAATTTTCAAGTTCGTCTAAACAAATCAAATTCAATTAACATTAAATATCATATTAAACACAATACCAGCT
This sequence comes from Dreissena polymorpha, assembly GCF_020536995.1. Classification (NCBI taxonomy): domain Eukaryota; kingdom Metazoa; phylum Mollusca; class Bivalvia; order Myida; family Dreissenidae; genus Dreissena; species Dreissena polymorpha. The sequence continues at coordinate 90,948,388 of NC_068360.1, forward strand.
GTTACCATCGACAGCAATTTAAGTGTTGTTTGTGGATAAATGCTTAAAATAAAAAGTTGATGGCTCGAACTAGTCGGTAAAAGTTTGAGCCATCCGGAACTTGAGCCATCCCACTTCTAATAAACTTATATTTACGAACATGTTCCCCTCAATCTGAAGCTTTTGAATTAATAAAAACCAAATATATACTTAATACTTTAATACTTGTATGCACCAATATTTTATTTTATTTAATGTCTTCTTTTACTCAAATCAATTAGCGATAGAGTCAATGACATGTTTGCAACCAGTGTTATATCAATTATTGCATGCCTTTAATAAAACAGTGCCAATCAATCAACAGTTTATGCGACTCAAAGCGAGTTCGAACCATCCGAACAAAAGAACATGTGAAAGTTGTTACAGGGACTGTGAAAACAGTTCGAGCCATCCGATAATTCGGGCCTTGCGAATTTAAGCCATCCGACAAAATTTTATATGAATATATAAGGGGTTTCTTATCGGATTTTGTGGCCTGGCCTTTTTTAGGGGAAAAAAATCGCACAAAACGCCGGATTTTGGTTAAAAAACCAAGCGAAAAGCTGGATTTGGGGGAAAATAAGGAAAGTCTTAAATAATCAATTTAACATATGTTACTGTCTTTAAAACAAATTCAAGGCAACAGATATATTTTTAATTTAATAATGCAATATTTTCAATTTTCTACACTGGATCAGGATAACTTATGTATTTAAAGGTCAATTTCAAAGAAAATCCAAAATCAATATATTTAACGCTATTTACATTGAAATATGATTACATTATCGGAAAAATTATGTTTGCGTGTTGTGTTTAACATGAAAAAGATGATTTTGTTGACTTTTATGATCGTAACTCGCAAAGCGTTGATTCGCTTATCTCCCCTGTTCTACCCTGTTTTGTGACGTCACAGCTGAAGAAGCATTTTCGCGTCCGCTTAGAAGATTAGCGATAGTTCAGAATTCGGGTTTTATTTTTCTGTTTTTATTGATATTTTCGTAAAATTGTTTTCACGGTAATAGGGTAAATGGTTATCTGTGCGGCCTTTGGCTGTAAATCAGGTTCTGGAAATGATAATGTGATTTTTTTCCAGTTTCCGAATGACAAAAAACTGAAGATTTGGTGCACTAAAATCGGTCGTGCTTGCCATGTTTCCAAACACAAACAGTTTTCTACAAATAAAAACCGCCGCGTCTGTTTCTGCCTCGGCATCGATCCGCAGAATCACGCCGCGTCTTTACACTTGGCGATTACCCGAGTAAAAATATTTACAAATATTTATTGTACACTATAGCAAAGGTTGAATAATTTTTTAATTCACGAAAATTAGAAACAGATACATATAATACGCTTATATATTTACTTCTGCGCGATTGTGTTAACATTTTGTCAGCTTCTCTGCATACTTCATACAATTACCATCGGATCTGTCAAAACAATGATAATTCCGTATAACATAAAATTCTGGTAAATATTGACGCAACCGTGCTCAAATTCATAAACCCAAAATTTCTCCATTTTTTTTCGCGAGGTATCTCGCAAATTATTTGCCATTGACAATTCCTTCGAATAAAATAAAAATTAAAAACGCTGTATCGTTATCGTAACACTCTTTTAGTACGTTCATTATTGAACAATTACATGGCATTGCATACATTTGTATTGTACTGTATACTGATTGCACACACAAAAATCATCGTGTACAATTCATATTATTTTGCAACGACCAATAAACAAATTAATTTATATTAGATATCATAACATGTACAAGTGTTTTCTGTATTTAAACATTTGTTTGTATTTAAATTGTCAAAATTATTTATAATTTGTGTCGTCTGTGAATGGTGTATGTTTGATGGTTCTCATTTGTTTTTAGAAATGATTTTGACAATAAATATCGTTATTTTAAATGTTTGAAGTAAGTCTCTTTCCGAGATCATATACGGGAATTCACTGTGTGAGCAACTTCGATATGTTTACTGATCTATACAAAACATTATTTTGACAGACGGCCCATGCTTATCTAAAGTTTGTGTGTCGTAATATACAGGGTATTGGATGTTCAGGGCTTGATTGGGCAATAAAACAAAGACGCAGTCTGCAGTTTTTGGTAGAACGTTTGTACTGACAAATATAATATTTAATAGTTCAAGTGCGTATCTTACATTTAGGGATTAAACCACCGATCGAAGCCACTGTGGGCTTGTTAGGGCCATAAAACACAATCCTGATGGCTATTTTTCAGTACCACGCCTGGTCAGAAACTAACAAGTTAGAGACAAGTTAGAGTAAAAATCACAGATTATGATCTGAGAACTGCATGGAGTCTGAAATTAAACAAAATGCAGACAAATCAAAATTACCGCAGCCTAATGTTTCAATATAAAATTCGACATGTAGACATATATGATGCAATTATTAAAATCAATTATGGGTTTGTCGTGGCTACAAACGGAGAAAGGCATAAACAACACGAAATTATCAATAATCCAGGTGCGGGTCAGCCTACAACTAGGTGCGAGCACGGTTTCCTTTTATCATCGGTGTCTAAAAAGACAACAACACTGTCATGTGCATGGGTGTGAAGTACATGTTGAAATTTGGAAAGAAGACATATTCCGTTGAAATCTGCTAACAATCCCGACTGCATATTTGACGCTAGAATTTGTAAACGGCGCGCTACCATAAAACAATCAGAAATAAGTTTCGGATTACATATTGGTAATCTTGATGGGGGAATTCAACAAAACATTTATATTTGTAATATATTTGTAATGAATTAAATATTACTTTGTTAAAAAGCTTTCCGTGTCGAAAAAATATTTTGATAATCTAATGCATGAAAAGCATGATTTCCAGGAGGATTACAGCCAGTTGCTATCATCAGTAACTGACCACGATTTTATCGTGGAAGAGTACACATACGGATTAGTGTGGTATGTATTTAACAAAGCCATAACACTGCAATAAACCAATTAACTGATCGATTGATAGGGACATGGGGGTTATTCAGAGGCAATAAAATTACCACTAATGATTATCACACGCGCATTTTTTTTGCAAAAAAATTGGATATTAAGTTTCTCATGTCATCCATTAATAAGACGCTTTGGAAAAAAGTCCTTTCTTTCAACCCTGAAAAATACCGAAGTGTGCTTTCTGTCTTCTGAAATTTTATTGAACTTTACATTTGCACTAACTATGCTTAAGTGGAAAAGATTATGAACTATACCAAACATGCACCATGAACAGTTAGAGCATCGATGTAATAACATCGATGGGTGCAACTGATTAGAATTATTTTTATAAGTTATGTGTAACAATAATACGATTTCTTTCACTTGCATTTATTAACAAAGAAAGAATACAATTATTTAAATAGATGATGAAAAATCTAATAACCAACATTTTGGGGCTTTTTCCAGCCATTTTTGGAAAAGGAGTAATGTCTTATAGGGATTTTTAAATCGATTAAATGGTGTGTACTGAACATATGCGGTCTAATTTCATGCAGTTCATCTTCATAATGATCAGATTCGTCAGAAAAGTCCATAATTTAACATAAAAGTATTGATATAATAGCAATGCAGTTGATCGTCTTGGCAGAAATAACCCTGTTAATATTGCAGATGTACAGCTCTGACGTCACAGCAAGGGAGGTAAGTCAGTCAAACTTTTGGAAAACGGTGCGTTATTTGGAGCTTTACCTGGTGATTTATGGCATAAGGCGTAACGCTAAATTATTGCAAATATGTTTATTCCGCATTTTAAACTTTTATCTTTGATATTATAAAGTTTTCAAAAGTGTTAAAATTGACCTTTAAAGGTAAAAAAACAAGAGGCCCATGAGGGCCTGAATCGCTCTACTGCTATAAACACTGTGCAAGTTTGGAAAGAATGAGATGGAAACTGTGTACTTGCGCAAACAAGGAGAATTTCTCAAATTCAAGGGGAGATTATTGTGTACTTATTTCTCCAATACTGCTCATTTTTAATAGGGTTCAAGTCATCATTGATATAAAGATACTGTGCAAATTTGGAAATAATTAGATGAAAACTGTGGAATTAATTGCATAAAAAGAGGGATTTCAAAATTTTCTCATATTCAAGGGGAAGTCATTCTGGACTTATTGCTTCGATATTGCTCTTTTTAAACAAGGGCTGTTTGTAAAACATGCTCCATATGGACTGTCAGTTGTAGTGGCAGCATTGTGTGAATACGTTTTTTGTCACTGTGACCTTGACCTTTAACCTAGTGACCTGAAAATCAATAGGGTTCATCTGCCAGTCATGATCAATGTGCTATAAAGTTTCATGGTCTTAGGCCTTATTATTCTTGAGTTATCACCCGGAAACCATTTTACTGTTTTGAGTTACTGTGACCTTGACCTAGTGACCTGAAAATTTATAGGGGTCATCGGCCATTCATGATCAATGTACCTATGAAGTTTCATGATTCTAGGCGTAAGCATTCTTGAGTTATCGACCGGAAAACATTTTACTGTTTTGAGTCACTGTGACCTTTACCTTTGACCTAGTGACCTGAAAATCAATAGGGGTCATCTGCCAGTCATGATCAATGTAACTATGAAGTTTCATGATCCTAGGCATAAGCATTCTTGAGTTATCATCTGGAAACCATTTTACTATTTCGAGTCACTGTGACCTTGACCTTTGACCTAGTGACCTGAAAATCAATAGGGGTCATCTGCCTGTCATTATCAATGTACCTATGAAGTTTCATGATCCTAGGCGTAAGCATTCTTGAGGTATTATCCTGAAATCATTTTACTGTTTTGAGTCGCTGAGACCTTGACCTTTGATCTAGTGACCTGAAAATTAATAGGGGTCATCTGACAGTCATGATCAATGTTCCTATGAAGTTTCATGATCCTGGGCATAAGCATTCTTGAGTTATCATCCGGAAACCATTTTACTGTTTCGAGTCACTGTGACCTTGACCTTTGACCTAATTACCTGAAAATCAATAGGGGTCTTCTGCCAGTCATGATCAATGTACCTATGAAGTTTTATGATCATAGGCAAAAGCATTCTTGATTCTTAATCCGGATCCGGTCATCACAGAGAGATGTGTGGATAAATTGTTCTGAAACAAATACATTAAAATACATGTTTATAGTGACTAAGTCATGGACTTTTTGAGTACAACATGTACATGAATGTTAGGTGCTTCAAGTGATGAAGTGAAACATTGGAAATATTGTGATTGGAAAGAGTAGATTGAAGGTGTGGATTTTTGTGTTTTTTTTTACAATAGATGAACGACTGTTGAAATTTTTCAAAATATATTATTTTGAGAAAACCCCTGAATACCTGGGTTTACCTGCGCTTACCTGGATTATAGGCCGAGGCAGAATAAAAGCTGAATAAAAGCTATATTATCAATACAATAAAAACTTGGTGAAAACTAACTGTTCTTCTTAATTATCTCAATTATCTCCATCTTGCCTTTCAACAAGAGTTGCTTTAACAATGAGTGAAAATACAATAAAAGGCCAGGCAAAATTGACTTTCACGGGGACAAAACCTCAAACAAAGCAGGCTACTAAGAAATCACGCCCTGACAGTGAGACAAGTAATTCAAGCATGGATGAGCTACATACTATCCAAACACAGCTGCAAAATATGACAGAGGGAATTACCAGTTTGAGGGATGAGCTCAAGAGTATGCTTAAAAAAGAAGAGATAGAAGAATTAATTACCAGCACAATAACAACAATTATGGCCAAAATTGAAGAGAACATGAACAATAAGATAGAGCACATAGTTAGTTCAAAGATTAATGAAATGCAATCAAAAATCGACTCCCTAGAGTTTGACAATACAAACCTAAAAGAAAAAATACAAAAAATAGAAGACACCACAACCTCTGAAAATAAATCACTACAAGAACAAGTAAATAAAGCATATGAGCTGAGCAAACTTGCACATCAAAAAGCAAATTACAATGAGCAATACTCCAGGAAGAATAATATTAAGATATTGAACATTCAAGAAAATAGGGACGAATCAGAAGAATCACTAGCAAAAACAGTAACATCAACCCTGAAGACCCATGCAGGGGTAGACCTACTGCTGACTGATATAGTGGCGATCCATCGTATCCCCACAAAGCGGGGAAAAACCCGCCCAGTCCTTATTAAACTGAAAAACAACTCTGCAAAGTCCACCATTATGCGAAAGAGGACCCCCATGAAGAACAATGGCTACCAACTGGTGGATGACGTCACTAAGCCCAACCAGGGGCTTATCAGTAGGCTTCACCTACACCCGGACATAAGTAGTGCCTGGTACTTTAACGGTTCCGTATATGGTCAAACTGTTGCTGATGAGCGCATCAAATTTGACATTTATGACAACGTGAACAATGTTATTGAAGAATTCAGGCGCTTCAGAAGAACGGGGGTGAGTGGACGTTAAAGACATCATTACTACCATGTATGGACCCCATGTCACTAAAACATGGTATGATTCTAATAAAATAGTTCACGCTTCTGTATGTTACACAATTCTCTGTAATTCAAAAAACATTTGTAAATATATTCTATTATTTATTGTAACTATACCCTATAATTAACTAATAACGTTTGTTGATTTTTTTGTTTTAAACGATGCTTGATATATAACAGAAATGCACTTCTCGATACATTATTCTATGTAAGTATACTTTGTAAACGAATTAACAATGAAAGAGACAGTAAAAACAGCATATATATGTCAATCTTCAAACCAGACTATACATTATCTAGTGAGCGATAGAAAATGATTTACATATATCAGAAATGCACTTCTCGATACATTATTCGATATAAGTGAACCTGTAAACAAATAGTAATTAAAAAGTCTATGAAAAGGAATATAAATGTCAAACTGTAAAACAGACTATAAATCATATAGTATTGTTAGCATGTGGTCATTCACCTTGATAAATTGGATTATTTAAACCATCACAAACCACTAGTGAGACTATAGTCCTTATCTTATTTAAATGAAGTCAACATGTGTTTAGAATATGCAAATTTGCAAAAAAGTAACGTATAAACCTTTTCTGAAATAATAAAAACAAATAAATTCTTTCTTTAATTGAATGTTTCTGTTAAAACGCTGATGTTTATTTGTCAATCCTTATATGTCATTGCTATTCATATCATACTCTTATTTGTTTTTCAAACAGAGTGGTCATTGTCTTAACTTGTGTGCTTGTTAATGCATGTTTTTATTATTAAAAACGCACAATGACTGTAATGTTAGCTGTGCGGCTGAATATTATTAAAAAATGAAAAATCTATACTATTTTTATTTAAACAATTAATCTGCTAAAACTGCCTGTGTAAGCCATGTTTTATGATTAAGCTTGCACTATTACTGTAATGTTGGCTGTGCGGCTAAATATTATCAAAAATGAAATATGTATATTATTTTTTACTTAAACAATTAATCTACTAAAACTGCCTGTGTAAGCCACTATGACTGTAATGTTGGCTGTGCGGCTGAATATTATTAAAAAAAATGAAATATCTAAGCCACTATGACTGTAATGTTGGCTGTGCAGCTAAATATTATTAAACAAAATGAAATATCTATACTTTCTATTTAAACAATTAATCTGCTACAACTGCCTGTGTAAGCCATACTTTATGATTAAGCATGCACAATGACTGTAAATTGTTGGCTGTGCGGCTGAATATTATTAAAAAATGAAATATCCATACTATTTTTATTTTTAACAATTAATCTGCTAAAACTACCGGTGTAAGCCACGTTTTATGATTAAGCACGCACTATGAGTATAATTTGTGGCTGTGGGACTGAATATTATTTAAAAAAAATGAAAAATCTATACTATTTTTATGCCCCCCTTCGAAGAAGAGAGGGTATATTGCTTTGCTCATGTCGGTCGGTCGGTCGGTCCGTCCGTCAACCAGGTGGTTTCCGGATGATAACTCAAGAACACTTGGGGCTAGAATCATGAAACTTCATATGTACATTGATCATGACTCGCGGATGACCCCTATTGATTTTGAGGTCACTAGGTCAAAGGTCAAGGTCATAGGTGAAACTTCATAGGTACATTGATCATGACTCGCAGATGACCCCTATTGATTTTGAGGTCACTAGGTCAAAGGTCAAGGTCATAGGTGAAGGTCACAGTTACTGGAAATAGGCATTTTAAGGATTTGGCATGGTTCAAACAAGGGAAACAACTACGGTTTATGCATGTTCTTTTTATTACAGATTTGCTTCCCTTTAATTCATTCAAAATCTCATTTTACAGTAGTAGTGACAAAGTTTAAGCTGCATAGAATAATACTTGATTTATTGATGATGCTTTATTTGTGCGGTTCCTTTCTTCTCACAATAACAATTGTATTTTTGATGTATACCTAAAGATGCATTTATTTAGAATATATATATACTTAAAGACGCATTTATTTAGAATATATATATACTTAAAGATGCATTTATTTAGAATATATATATTTAGCTGTATATGGGTATGTTTGTATGTTTTTTTTGTGTGTATGTGACGATGTATGTCAGTATTCATATAGATGTTAATATATATATATATATATATATATATATATATATATATATATATATATATATATATATATATATATATATATATATATATATATATGTAGGTACACATGTAACTCAAAAAATATCCCATGCAGCTATCTACTTGCTTTTGATCTAAGAAATTATGCATTTATTTGAGATATAGATATAAATGTATATGGGAATGTTTTTGTGAGTGATTGTATATGTCAGTATTTATTTATATAGATGTAAATATATATAAGTATATGTAAATAACTTGAAAACATGCTTTCATCTAAGACATTATGCTTTATAAGTATTTAAATGTCATTATGCGTAAGAATCGGGTGTTTTTTGTCTCATTCTCAATATCATACTATATGTTCTGCATTGGATGCGATAAGATGAATCACTACATATACAATAATACGTTCAAAACATTTATGTTGTAAAAGTCACTTCTTTAACACATATATGTAAAAAACCTGTTGTAAAATCATGTATTTTGATGTAAACAAACTGATTTGTTTGCTTGTAATCACGATCATTTGTTTTACCTTGCTATCCCTTTGTTTGTTTTTTTGTTCATGTTTCTTTTTTTTTTTTTTGTACTTAATTTGCTGAATTGCTTTCATCTTAAAATGCAGAAATTTAGAGTTAAAAATGATGTTGATGTATGCTGTATACCAATTAAACGTTTGTATGTATGTATGGACATCTTATGTCCTATAAGAGAAACCTACTGGACATGTTTTAAAATAGAAACTTACTGGACAAATCCACACAATAATATTTACACACCCTCCCTTTCTTTAAATGATTAAATTATGCACTCTGAATGTAAAAGGGCTAATCAATAAAGACAAACGCATTAAAATCTTCAAATGGTTAGACGAAAAAAAATATAATATATGCCTACTACAAGAAAGTCACTTGACACATACTTTAACACAAACCTTAAAAGATGAATGGGACGGGGACATCTACCTCAGTGGACAATATACTAATAAACAAGGCATTGCCTTTCTGATAAAAAGTAACATAGGGATCACAGTTGATAATTTTAACGAAATAATAATTGGCAGACTAGCATGTATAGATATCAAAATACATGAAACACAACTAACATTAATCAACGTTTACGGTCCTAACATAGATGATTCCACATTTTACGAAACATTACAATCTTTTATAATTAATAACCAAGATAAAAATATTATAATCGGTGGTGATTTCAATACTGTCCTGAACCCATTATTAGATAAAAAGAATGGAAACCTTTATACTCATCCTAAAAATAGAAATATTGTAAATAACATAATTGAAAACTACAATATGATAGATATCTGGCGTACAGTATACCCAAAGGAAAGCAAATTCACCTGGCACTCAAACACAAAACCAACAATATTTTGTAGACTAGACTATTTTTTAATATCTGAATCTCTTTGCAACATTATTGACACATGTAACATAAAACCAGGATTTCTGACTGATCACTCTCTAGTTGAACTTAAACTGCATAATATACAACCTGAAAGAGGCCCAGGATACTTTAAAATTAACAACAGCATCTTATTGGATACACAATATCAAACACAAATAAAACAGGAAATATTAAATACAGTTCAAAATAATAAAGATGCAAACCCAAACACCTTATGGGAAGTAATTAAAGGAAATATACGTAACACAACAATTAGATACACATCATTTAAACAAAAAGAAACACACAAACTTGAAACTGAAACCATCAAAACCATTGAAACACTTGAAAAACAATTGCATCAAACAAACACAAATGATACCACCGACATTGAAAATGAAATAACATTAAAAAAACAAATATTAGATGGAATCTATCATACACGTCTCAATGGAATAATACTAAGAGCGCGTGCACAGCATGTTGAACACAATGAAAAAAATACAAAATACTTCGCAAACATTGAAAAACGTAGAAGTGAACAAAAAACTGTACACAAATTAGTAGTCAATGGCAAAGATATAACAAACATGACTCAAATACTAGAAGAACAACGTTTATTTTTCGAAACCCTCTATAAACGAAAAAATGTTGAAAATAACACCCTTTTTAAAAATACACATCACGCTTTAAACGAAGAGGAAAAACAACTGTGCGACGGATTGCTTAATGAATATGAATGTGGATTAGCCCTAAAAGATATGCAAAATAACAAAAGCCCAGGATCTGATGGCATCACAATCGAATTTTATAAAATATTCTGGAATGATATAAAGACACATCTAATTAATTCACTAAACTATTCATTTAACAACGAAAACTTAACTACGCTACAAAAACAAGGTATTATATCACTTATTCCAAAACCTGGAAAAAACTTAGAATCCTTATCAAACTGGCGCCCGATTAGTTTACTAAACAATGATTATAAAATTGCAACTAAAAGTATAGCAAACAGAATAAAAAAAATATTACCAGCAATCATTTCAAGATCTCAATCTGGTTTCATAAAAGGACGTTACATTGGTGAAAACGTTCGTCTTATCCAAGAATGCATAAATTATTTCAACAATTCAAATAATCCTGGTCTAATTTTCTTTGCAGACTTCGAAAAGGCATTCGATTCGCTTGATCATTCATTTATGTTCTCTTGCTTAGAAAATATGAACTTTGGTGAAAGTCTCATTCAATGGGTCAAACTATTTTATACCGATATTAACAGTTTAATCATTAACAATGGCTTCTTTTCAAACAGTTTTAACATCGAACGAGGGGTTCGACAAGGATGTCCACTCTCATCATCGCTATTTATTATCTGCATCGAGTATCTATCACATCACATCCAATCAAATAAACACATAAAAGGCATATCACTAGAACCTGACGAAGAAATCAAACAGTCCCTATTTGCTGACGATGCAACTTATTTTTTAAACGACACTTACGATTCTTTCCATGACCTAATAGAATCGCTAACCCTTTACGGAATGACATCGGGTCTGAAACTAAACAAAAGTAAATGTACTGTGCTACGAGTAGGTAAATTAAAACAAAATAATGTCCAATATAAAAAAGAAATGAAATTTAATTGGACATCCGATGAAGCCACAACGTTAGGAATTACTTTCACAAATAATGAAAAAGATACAGTTCTTAAAAACATACTACCTAAATTACAGAATTTTAAAAACTGCTTAAAATCATGGCATCACCGTAAACTTACACTTATCGGAAAAAACACAGTATTGAAAACGTTTGCACTTCCTAAATTAATTTATGTATTAACAGTCCTCCCAAATCCACCAAATGATATTATTAACGATATAAAATCAGCAATATTTAATTTCATATGGGACGGTAAGCCTGATAAAATAAAACGAACTCAGTTAATTCAATCTGTAGAAAATGGAGGTATCCAATTAACGAACATTGACTCATTCTTGAATGCAATCAAATGCAGCTGGGTTAAAAGATACCTAGATAATGCCAATACAAGTAAATGGAAATTATTCTATCAGAAAATTCTAAAAAAATATGGTGACTCCTTACTCTTTGAATGTAACATCAGCAATACTATCTTACATGAAATTGCAAACGAAAACATATTTCTGTCTGATGTTCTATCAGCATGGAGTGATGTCACTCATAACCTAGAAACCCAAACAAGCAGCAAAACTATTCTATGGAACAATAAAGACATAACTTCAAACAATAAGACGTTTTTCTATAAAGATTGGTTTGAACGAAGCATTAAATATGTCGACCAATTATATGACTACAGAATTAAGGATTTCTACTCTTTTAATGATATATGCTACATATACGGAATACCTTCAAATAATTTTTTGAAGTACTACACATTAATCAAAAGCTTACCCATACATATTAAATCTGAAATCAATACAAATAATACACCATGTACTCAAACAACATTCGTAGAAAATATACTTGGAAGAAAAAACAAAACAAATAAAATATTTTACACACTACAAATTAAAAACCCTACAGAAAACTCAAAAACCCAAAATAAATGGCAAGTCCTTTTCGGAGTACATGAACTTAATTGGAAACACATATTTACCATGCCATATAAAGCAACTATTGAAAGCACTCTGAGAAATTTTCAATATAAATACATTCATAGAATTATAGCTACAAATAAATATCTCTTTAAATGCAAATTATCTAATTCAAATCTGTGTGACTTCTGCAGTGAAAACATCGAAACTATAGAACACCTGTTTTGGGAGTGCAAACACATCCAGCCTATTTGGAATCAATTAACATCTTTTCTTGAACAACAGCAACTAAACGTTAAACTATCTTTCTTAAATGTAAGTTTCGGAATTTACTCATTGAAATCAAAAGATTGTAATAATATTGTGAATTTTATTCTTATAATGATGAAATTGTTCATCTTTAACATGAAGTTCAAAAAACAAGTACCAAATTTTAATTGTTTTATCCATAGTCTCAAACTTAAAGTCCAGATTGAGAAAGAAATAGCCCTCAGTAATGACACATTACAAAACTTTGAACAAAAATGGAATCGGATTAAATTCTCATGATGTTTGTCCACTTATATACATTTCACTCTAATGTAAGTTTATCTTTCTAAAATATTTTTGTATGTTTTTTTTTTCAATCCTATAAGATCATTTTGAATATACAACGAAACACACAAGTCCAGTATGCTTTCTTCCGACTTTATACAACTCATCATTTTTCATAACAATTCTTCCATTATTTTTTTCTTTTCTCTTTAAAAAAAAATACATATTAGCATATCTTGTATAACATGTCTGAACTTTATTGCTTTGTACAATCACTATGTTGTATATATTCATGTATACATTGTATGTATTATATTGAATAAAAAAAAAAAAAAAAAAAGCATTCTTGAGTCATCATATGCAAACCATTTTACTTTTTCGAGTCACTGTGACCTTGACCTTTGACCTAGTGACCTGAAAATCAATAGGGGTCATCTGCCATTCATGATCAATGCACCTATGAAGTTTCATGATGCAAGGTGTAAGCATTCTTGAGTTGTCATCCTGAAACTATTTTACTATTTAGAGTCACAGTGACCGTGACCTTTTACCTAGTGACCTGAAAATCAACAGGGGTCATCTGCAAATCATGATCAATGTACCTATGAAGTTTCATGATCCTAGGCCTAAGCATTCTTGAGTTATCATCCGGAAATCATTTTACTATTTCGAGTCACTGTGACCTTGACCTTTGACTTAGTGACCTAAAAATCAATAGGGGTCATCTGCCAGTCATGATCAAAGTACCTATGAAGTTTAATTATCCTAGGCCTAAGCGTTCTTGAGTTATCATCCGGAAACCATCTGGTGGACGGACCGACCAACCGACTGACATGTGCAAAACAATATACTCTTCAAAGGGGGGGGGGGCCATAAAAAGTCAGCCTTGTTCTTGATTGGTTTTAATAAGGGAAGCAGCTCCTACAGAACTTATCTGGAATGTGAAAAGGGTATCTTGATAACTTAACGTTTTCTAATCTAAACACTGAGATTAAAGTACTAGTGATAACACACCTTTGTTCTCATTTTTGTTCCCTAAAAATGCTACAGCCTCACAGTGTGTTGCACAAAGGCACAAATGCACTTAAAGGGACCTTTTCACGTTTTGAAAAATTGACAAAATTGTTTCAGATTCTCACATTTTCGCTGCAGGTATGATATTGGCAAGGAAACATTAATACTGAACATTAACCATGCTCTTAAATTTGTATTATATGCATCTTTTCAAAATAAAAAAAAATAAAATTATAAAGCGTTACAAATGCAAAACAATTGAATAAATGAGAGAGTTCTGTTATTTAATATAGTTATATTTTGTGACACTGCGATAATTGCTTATATAAAGAATAAAATACATCAATAACTGAATGAGCATGGATGGCCAATTGCCAGACTTTTACTCCAATGGTCATTGGGTTTTTATTCTTGTTTTTTAATGGAGCTATATAATATAGTTCCAATGTTTACATTTATCAATTTTAAGCATGTAATGCATAACTTCAATACACGCCAAAACCTGCAAAAAAGTCCCTTTAAAAGGTCTCTGTGAAAATTAAATTAAATATTGGAAAATAGGTGTCAAACAAATGTTCTCATCACTATAACAGGGGTCTCGCAAGTGGGCCAAGTGGGTGATTTGTTCACCCAGGGAATATTAATTTCGCAAATTAATTTTATGAAGGCCAAGTAACATCTCCTCCTTTAAATGATTTGTTTGTGCCACACATTGACTGATTAAAGGCTCATAAAAGGTGACCATCCGTAATTATTACCGATTTTTAAATATTTTTTGCATATTTTATTTATAAATGTTATCAAAAAATAATATATATATGCTACTGGACATTACCATTAAAAATTAGCAATACAACATGTTTTGAGCTCAAAAAACAGTGTCCTCCAAGTAAATTTTGTTTACAGTCAGTTTATTTACATCACTGCAGCGATTTTCCTTGTCAAATTGGGAAAAGTACCCGTACCGGTCCAATTGGGAAAAATTGAGTCGTGAAAACCTCAAAATTGGGAAAATCGCGTCGTGAAGTTTGGGTCTTATTATATATTATAAATAACAAAGTATTATAAAGAACACACGAAATCAATTACTAGTTGTTTTAATCTCTTATAAAGCAATGTCTTTCTCTTTCATTTTATTGAAAATTTCAACAATCTTTGATGTTTGATCATCACTCAGTTGCTGGCATCCCTCTCTGCACAGCATCATTAATGCTGTCAATGATTATGTGTCCTGTGATAGACGGTTCCGATTGGTCTTGCAAAGATTGTTTGAAATCTTGAAACCAAACTGCGTCAGTAAACGGGATCCACATGCCTGATGACTCTTTTTTAGTTTTTTTGCATAATATTTGCTATTATGACTCATTTCAAACTACGATAAGGTTACAAACCGACGTAAAACAGTTTGCTGGCTGCCTGACAAAAGAACCGGAAACAGTACCGACTCTATTGATTGAACGCGCTGAATAATAAAACCCGAAATTAATCGAGTGCGTGGTTACACACAACTATACGATTTTCTTTGTTCACTCGCCGAAAGTTGGGTTTTGTTACGAAACTTTCGATTGTTTTGAGAAAAAAATCGGACGCCGATTGGGATTTGTCAGATGCCGATTGGGAATTTGGGAATTTTCGCTCGATTGGGAAAGTACCGTTTACCGGTACTTTATAAAGAAGGAGGAAAATCGCTGCACTGTTAACCGGTGGGTAAAACCGAAATCCCCCTAATTACCGAAATCCCCCGAAATCCCTGCTAATATTAAGTATGCCTGCGAAGTACCGAAATCCCCCATATTTACGCCTTAAAGGGTCAATATGTCATCGGTATGATTGTTTTTTGGCATCGCTTAAATGTTAATGTGCAAATAATTACGATCATATTAATTATTAACCACTCTTGACAGCATACGAAAAAAATGTTTTGATAATATTATGCATTAAAAGCACTATTTCCAAGAGGATAACATCCGTTGGCTATCATTAGTCTCTTACTTAACTTTCCATTGTTTTATCACAGAGAAGTACACTGTTTGGACCAATTAATGTGGTACATGTAGGTAACCTAAAACAAAGCCATAAAACTGCCATTAACCCCTGAAATTATATTGAATTATTAATGACAGTGACATGCGGTTATTGAGGCATATCTGATTTACACGGTTGCCACCAGTTAATATCAGATCCTACAGTAAAAAAAAAAACCTACCTACCGACCCTCATTTTTTTGAGCCCGTAACGTGAAACAAACATGTTTTTTTTTTAAATTTTTAGGCCTTAGTCTACGGTGGTATAAAATAAATTTTAAGAATGCCACACCATCACACGTTTACCGTTTCAAGTTAAATATTATAACAATTGCTCTACGAAACTTTTAATTAAAACAAATTCACCGAAATTATGTGATGTCATGACAAAATACAGTTTTGCAAGTGAAAGTGTTCTAATTAAAATCCTTACCTTGTGATCATTGTGTCAGTTTTGCAGACGCTTGTTTCACCCTGTTTCAAGACGCTCGAAAGTTTGATAATATTGCACAGGGGTCGAGTAAAGATTATTAGAATCAATTTAGCAGAGTTGTCGTTCGCTACTCCCACATACTGATACATACGGCTACAGTGCCCACCAACCAGATTTAATTAACATTTTTATTTTTTTCTTGATAATGTCGCTTGCCCCCGCCCTTCCCCATCCCCCACACACCTAAAATGTGTGAGGCATAGTTGTTGTTGGTGGTGTTGTAAGATTTCCCCGTTGACTTGTCGGAGTACCCAAGGTGTAGAGCTGTGAAGTTCTGCCCTTGGTAGTTAGAGGTTGGCGGCCTCTGGTAGTGTTGCACAGAATGAACGAATCCTCACAATCACAGAATTATATACGTACGCGATAGAAACATGCCTTTGTACATTATAGCAGGTAGCCGGTTGTTCAAAAGTGTCCATCACGATAAAATGTAAAATAAGTCCGGTACACCGACTTTAAGGATAATACGGAACGATCGATTGGCTCAATAAAATGGATATATACAGAGTTTGTCGACTAGTGTGCCACCGTAAAGGGCGGTCTATTGTATAAGACAATCTTTGCTTAAAAGCATTGTAGTAGCTAACGCATATGAGGTAAAAAAAAACAAGAGTTAAAAGCAAATACATTAAAATATAAGATCGCGGGTAGCGACAGATATGCGTTAGCATTACCCTTAATGTGATATCATGACCCATTTGCTAGATCACGACACCGAAGTAGATGGATACTCCAGATGTACTCTCTGGACAGCAGGTCTATGGATTTTATCTCCTCCTCTGAGGGAAGGTGTCCTTTGTTGACACTAGGGTGTGTGCAGTAAAGGGTCAGTTGAGTGAAACTATCTGCGTTGTTCACTAGCCCCAGCGGTTCTTCTCTTCCGTGTAGGCGCAAGCACTCGTGGAGACGGGCTCTGTATTTTTTTCTCAAGGCATTAGACGTGGGGCACTTAGCTATAAAGTGCACCCTGCATTCAGGTTCTGTGTGGCAAAGTGTGCAAGTTGGATTTACAGCGTATTGATTGAAAACTGCTCTGTTAGCTTGTAGGGTGTACCGGGTAGGTTCCTGTCAACAGCTTTGCTTTGGTTTCTGCTCTTAGGATGTCAATTCTGTTAGGCCTCACATAGGTGTACATGTTGTGGGTTTTCCCGACAGAGAGGGCATCTGTATTGATGTACCTTAAGGAAGGTTTTTCTTGGATATCTTCCTGCCAGGTCGCAACGGTATGCCGGTCCACCGCACTGTTAAGTTTGGCTTTCCACATCTCTTTGCTAGGCGGGCTCTCTAAGAGTTGGTACGCTGTCGGTAGATTATAGGTATGGAGCAGTCTGCGGATACTGGAGAAGAAACTATGATCTGTTGGCAATTTCATGGCCAGCTGTCTCTCGGCCACCTTGTATCCAACTGTCCCAGGTGTCTGGATTATACTGTAGTACATATTAAGTGTGTGTTTGTGTAATTGAGCTCGAATAGGCAGGATACCTAACAGAGCCAGGGCAGCAACGTTAGAAGTCCTGTCTGCTAGATGTTGCACTTGTTTTAAGGTTTTCAACTGGAATGCTTCTAGGGGTTTCAGATCGGCCTGACTGTAGGGTAGGACATCCAGGGCGTATAACATTCTAGGTACTACGAATGTGGACCAGAGGCGGGCTTTTACATATTGTTTCAGTCCGTTCTTGCCATTGAAGCCTGTCCCCATGAGCGAGTAGGCTGTGCGCCTTCCTAGCTCTATTTTATCTTTCGTGTTCACTTTGCACTTGGTATTTCTGTATACTCCAAGATGAGTAGTGGACGTGTCTAGTGGGATGCGAGAGCCTTCAAGTATAAAGTCGGGACATGGGTTGGGGCTTTTAGGGTTAACCCTGATGCAGCTGCTTTTTGATGGGTTGATGTCATACCTGTGTCTTCGACTGAGCATGAGATTCATCTCCTAGTCCGAGTCAGTCGGAGTGGGACAATAACGCCAAGTCGTCCGCACAAGTAGTATGTGGTATGTCGATTAGGCCAATTCTTGCTCCCCTAAATCTCTCTTCTAGGTTGAGGAGTAGAGGGTTATTGAATCTCTTGTAGTGTTCAGTGGAGAGGACACCCCTGACGCACACCTTGACATATGTCAAATTGCCCGGATAATAGGCCCTGCCACTTCACACATGAACTTGTGTTTGAGTAGATATTGCAAAGAAGTAACCATTCAGCTGGATCGATTCCATCTAAAATATCAGGTTGCGCAATAGGATATTATGGTTAACAACGTCAAAGGCTTTCCGTGTGCCCAGTGTTATAAGGTTTAGCTGGTTTCTTGGATTTAGCTTCGAGTTGACATTCCGACACTAGGAACGCTGATTTGATGGAGGAAGTGCCGCGCGTGAATCCCGATTGTAGGCGAGACTGGGTCTACATGAGAACTGGCCTGTGTCTAGCCTTAATGATATGTTCCACAACCTTGAGCAGAATGGACGTCATGGTAATCCCTCTGTAGTTATCAGGGTTTTGCAGACTCCCTTTTTTGTGTACCGGGGTGATTACACCTTTTCCAGACTATCTGGGATCTGATTTTGCTTAAAAATTGTGTTGATTATCCTCACCAGCACAGGGTAGATCGCTGTTCCACCTTACTTGAGATGTTCGGCGGTTAAGCCCATGGAGTCGGCTGCCTTGCTGTTGTTCAGTTTTGCGACGGCACCCTCAACTTCGGGGACATCCGTATCTTCTATTGTAATGCCTCTTGTCTGGAAGGCTATTTGTAGGTGGTTCAGGTCTTCGGTTGCTTGTTTTAGATAAGAGTTGTCATATCTTTGATCGTTTATTGGTGTTGCCAACGTCTCAAAGTGTTTAGCCCACCCATCAGAAATTTCCTCAGGGGATGTTAGTTTTTTTCCTTCATGCAGGAGGCAACTGGTAAGAGGCCTACTTGTGGATCTTTGCTGGCGGACTAGTTTATAGAAGGTGGTGTCATCAGTAGCATTCATGAAGCCTTCCAGGTCACTACACCTCTTCTTGGCATGGAATTTCCTTTGGGCTTTACGAAGATTTCGCTTGGCTTTTTCATCTCTACGGCTGTTGGGTGATCACCTCGTGGCGCTCCGTCACACATCCACACCCACCATGCATGCTTACTGATTCTTGCTGCAGCTTGGATGTCTGGTCCTCTAGCTTTAGGAGGCCTCTTCTTCTTCGCAGCAGCAGGGTTGAATCTGGGTATACTTGCGACTGTGGCTTGTGTGAGGGCTACCTTAAGTTGCTCAATATCCCTCTCGGGGATGCATATTGCCTGGCAGCCTGTAGGCTTGGTCAATTGCCTTAGGGAGGCTCTATAAATTTGTTACACTTGCTCCAGTTTGGTTTAGGACATGTCATAAGGTCGTTTTGTTTATCGTGGAAGGTGATCATTATTTCAGTTGAGACAGGAGTGTGTTTTGATACATTGGAGTGTTGTTGTCCAGCAGTAACTACAGTGGAGGAGATATCGCGTGCCAACGTGTTTTTTAAGATGTAATCTATCTCGGCAGATTGCTCGCCGCTTGCGTGGAAGAAGGTGGGCTCTCCATCCTGGTCAGTGTGGAGGTTATGGTTCTTTACCAGATCTCTGAGAATTTGGTCTCTGTCGTTGGGAGGTTGCCTAGACAACGAGGAGTTGAAGTCTCCACAGATGAAGAGTGCATGGGTGTCGCTGTATTTCTTCAGCAGCTCCTCAATTTCTAAGATGACCTCACAGAAATTATCTTTAGTGTTATTTCCACGACAGGGTAGGTATACAATGATTATGCCGATATCTGTATTAGCGTCTATCTCCATGACGACTATTCTATCACTGCCATCATCTGGGAGATCAGTCTTTAGGTCCCAGTTCTTTTTCATCAAAATAGCATTACCTCCATAGCCACGCGGTATCTGCAGGGGGTTATGGGGTCTCTACAATCTACTGCTTTGGCATGAGCGATAAAATTTTCATCTATGTCTTTGAGCTATATATTATTATACATGAAACGAATAAACCAGTCCTAAATCTAGCGGGGCTGGTGGGATAAATGGTCCTCGGAGTGTAATAACTTACTAGTGTAACTAACTCTTTTTTTTAATTTTTCGGGAGTACATAGTTTCGGATATGCATTAAGAGCACTCAGGTAATATTGCGCATTTAAACCATTTCAGCGATGAAACTATTCTTATGAATTATTTGTTTAAAAAAAACATCTCAATTATGAGTTTTGAATGTGTATTTGTGTTTGTTTGTTTTCAAAGTGTATTATAGTTATACTGCTAATCAGAAAATTGGAATACTGAAAAATGTTTTATATTTTATAATTGCATTGCTTGTCCTGAAAATTTTGCAAAATCGCAGTTTCACTACTTTTAAAATTCAGAAGATAACATGTGTTCACTAATGTCAATTTGGACAATTTTGTTAAAACATATTTTTTACCAAAATGGTTGTCTTAATATGTTAACAGTTGATGTATGACACCGAAAAAATGGAAAAGGGTACAAAAATCAAAGTACTGACAGTACTGGTGTGACGATGCTTTTGAACAGGATTGATATAAAAGCATCTATTTAAGTTTATCTACTTCACCACAATTGTGTATGTGGGTACAAAAATTTTGGGTAGGAAAAAAATGGGTACGAAAATTTTTGGTACAACAATTATGCAAAAAAAAATTAAGTACGTAAATAGATTTGGTAACGAAACAAATTTGGGTAGGAAAAAAATTGGGTACGAAAAAAAATGGTTACGAGCAAAAATTTGGGTACGAAAAAAAATGGGTACGAAAAATGTAGGGTACGAAAACAAGAGTACGGGGAAGTAGTTCCCGTGGGGAACTTGATCCTTTCAGCGAAACTGGGAGGCGGGTTACATTCTCGATCAAATATAACAAGAAATATCTTTTAAAAGGATTTCGACGTGTATTTTCTGTACCACTTATCTTAAAAAACTGTCTGTTACAGTAAAACGTGTGTGGGTTATAACATTACGTTTCGGCATATAAATTCAAAACTTGCTCTTTAATTACACCATGCTCTTTAATTTCACATGTATATTTTATACCAAACTTTATATTTCGTTGTTTCCTTTCTAAGTTAATGATGCTATGTGTACGGGCGTGAATTCACAATCCCATGTGCATGAACATATACTTTTTCTCTTTTGATTATTGTTCTTTTTCTCTTATTCAATAAGCTTAGGCATGTTTGTTCGTTAAGTACGGCAATAATTTCATGATGATTCCCGATCGAAAGTGGGTATGAGCACATAGTCGTAAGAGCACTTGAATACGTGAGTTCGCCTATGAACACATGGCAAGGTAAACTAAATCTCCGCGATATGACCTAATATGTGTTAAAAACAGCAAACAATATCCAACAAACGAATGAATTGTCAAACATAGTATTTGCACTGATGTGGCTCTGTAATTTATGTTTGAAAAGTTTATAAAATATGCAAAATGAGAAAGCACGCAGAAGAGCGAGTATCACAGATATGTTTCGGCTATTATGCTGTTTATATACCATAGTCGCTACAACGTTTACAAATGACAGGTTCGAAATAATTCGTTTTCTTTACAGTCATGATCGCGTTGAAAGTTAATTATACACGTTTTAATTCGCAATTTATTTACTGAATCACGACAAATGTTAATTCAATACATAAAATGCTTAGTTGTTTCATTGATCTATAAACATATAATGGATTGAATATAACTGCTTTAAAATTAACGTTTTCAAACTATTATTAAATCTTTTCCCAGAATATGCTGTCCTTTTTATAGCTGAGCTTCCTATACCTTTATCAATGATAATCAGCGAGGTATGCCGATTAGAAAAATCGAGCTATCTCAATCGGACTGGCTCGGTCTTTTACATAGGTTGCCATTGTGAAGAATTTTTTCATGATATGATAACTTAGACGATGTTTCGCAGCATCGTCAAAAAGTATACAGGTATCAGTTAAAAGACTTATTATATTCAGTAGACTTTATAGGTGAGCTTGTGTCACCCGCTGTAAACATGGATTAATATATAGGATAAGATACTCCGTTTATATGTACAAAAGTCAAATATACACATTATTAAAAATACAAAATTAAAGGGGCCTTTTCACGTTTGGGTAAATTGACAAAATTCAAAAAGCTAGTTCAGATTCGCGAATTTTCGTTTCAGTTATGATATTTGTGAGGAAACAGTAATACCGAACATTTACCATGTTCTAATATAGCCATTATACAGTATGCATCTTTTGACGATTTAAAATTATAAAGCGTTGCAATGCGAAACGAATTAATAATTTGGAGAGTTCTGTTGTTGTCGCTATATTTTGTGAAACTACGAGGATTGCTTATATGAGGTATACAATATATCTAGCGTTGTCCGAAAGGATGGCCGAGTGGTCTATGTGGGAGACTTTTTACTCCAGAACTCAAGGGATCAGTGGTTCGAGCCCTGCTAAGGGTTACCTTTTTTCTTCTTATTTTAAAATTTTATTCTTGATATTTTACTGGAGCTTTTTATATCCAATGTTAACATTTATCAACATAAAGTATTTAATGACAAACTCCAAAACATGCCAAAATCTGTGAAAAGGCCCCTTTAATATAACTAAAAACACAAACATTACCGGTATTTACTTATAACATTAAAGACATTCAAAAAGCCTAAAACCTAAAGTGTCGAATTGCAATCGGAAAAAAAAGATTTCCAAATACGAAAAATAGTAAACGTCCACTGCTAAATGTTACATACGAGACGGTTTTAAGATGTTCGTGACGTTCCGAAATCCGCTGCTATAGTAACTGTTTGTGCTTTTAAATGTTTCATCCAAATTGAGTGGGTCATGCATGATGAAGAAGAACAGCTCCTTGAAGATGCTTGAGACAAGTTATGGTCCGCTCTGCGTGGATAAAACATTTTTTAGTATTGCAGACGGTGATGGATTACAGTGTATTAAATTCTTGATAATTAAAATTCTCCTTGGAAATCGTTGAGGAGCTTTATTCTGTCATTTCGATTCGCATCCTGATGTGCAATATATGTTTGTATTGGAGAAAGCATGGATGAAGATTTGTCGATGGGGCCTAGTCAACATCAATTGATTCCAGAACTTTTCAAATGGTTGAAGATGACTTGCCAGACAACCTATCTGAAACCGATTTAAATTCGATGTTAAAATTTTGATAATTGGAAACTTTCAAAATTGGATCCCGAAGTTTTCGATGGTTCCGTGCAGGCAACGAATGTTCCATATTGCTGCATAAGCCTTCCGATCAGACTTTGGATGATCCCAGATCGTCGCAACGGAATCCCGAACTTCACTTATTTTCAAATGTGTCTTCGGGCGCATAGTAAACGACAGCGTTAAGGTCAAATCAAAATACAATTAGTATAAACTATAAAGTATATGATCCGTTTTTGACGTCGGTTAGTGTGGAAAGGGCTAACGCATGTTTGAGATGAGAAGCGGACAACGACATCGAGCGAGGCCTGGTATAGGGGAAATAATCCTGGGTTATGGTTAGGGTTAGAGTTAGGGGTCGGGTTAATTAGGGATAAGGTTAGGGTTAAGGCTAACCCTACCCCCCCCCCCCCACATGCGCATTACAATAATAGGCCTTGCTCGATCGTTGTCCGCTTCCCGTTTGAGATTGATTAAGAATCAACATGACAGTACAATGGGTCAGTACCGTTTCAATAGTTTTGTCGTAATTTTGACTATAGGAAAATGTGGAGGAAAATATATGAATGATCATTATTTGTGGAGCAACTTCCCCCACCCACAGCCAACAATCGTAGATCCGCAACTGAATGGGATTCTTCTAATATTAACATTGTTTTTATTCTACTACTGATTGTCACTCGGGGGAATCTACGTACCATATACTGCTCGATGTTCATGTAATTACCTGTTAAAACAGAATCATCATGTTATATGTACATACAATCCATATATAGACACTCAAAGAAAGTGTTAGTGCTTTGTAATCATAATTTAAAAAAAATAACGTGGGCACTAACCCTTGTCTAGCCAAACGCTTACTTCCGGTTTTGTTTTCATCTTTCATTGGGTGCTATTTTTAGAATCATCAATTAGTGAAATGTGAACGTTGATTGACACAAAACAATGACTCTTCAAACGTTTCCATAAATGGATTTTACGAAAAAATGAAACCTTTTCGGGGCACGTGAGGGTAAGCGTTTGTCTTTCGAATAGCCTATCATCACTGTAAAGCTGAAATGTTTATTTATAGATCAAACAACGAGTCGTCTCAAAAATGGCTGCTGATGCCAGTGATGCTGCGAGAAAGGTTGAATCCTAAGCGTCTCGATAAACGTGATAACTGACAGTTCTTGCTAAGACTGCAGGGTGACTCACGGTATATTGCGTGAAGATATTATATTTTTTTCCTTCCTGATACGTATCTCCATAAAATGACCCTGATTTATACATTTATGTAAGTTCACCAATCGGTCATCGATGAATCCTGATTCCTCAGATTAGGAGTACAGACATGTGTGTTCAAATAAATTAAAATTCAAAATAAGTCTGGTTTTAGTATTTTGTATCTTTATATAATTTTATATAATACATGAAATGACTATACAAAAGAAAGAAGTTCCAGGCTCTTGATTTAAAATCCATTGGTAACAAGCATTATTAGTTCTTGAATGCTCTGAGCTTAAAATTATGGGTACATATATGTACATACAGATTAGAGTTCTTCCTGATAAAACCTAATTCAATCTAAAAAGAATAAGCATCAAGTTTGTCTATAAAATCAAATTAAATCAGCCTAAAAATCGTAACAAGCACAATACCTGTTACCAACGACAGTGATTTTTTTTGCTTTAATTTGTTACAGCCTGTGCCTTTTGAATTGGGAAAAATTAGCGCGATAAACCGTGAAATTGGGAAAAATAGCGCGATAAATCATGAAATTGGGAAAAATTAAGCATTATAAATAGGATTATAAGTAACAGAAGTGATATTGTTTTTAAGTGCATGTTCAGGGAGTTTTCTAGAGTTTTCTATGTTTTTTTGTTTTTTTTGGAAGTTGGGCTTTTTTTGGGAAATTTTGGTCAGATTTTTGGGAAAAAACGTGTTTTTTTGCGATTGGGAAGCAGCCGAAAATCGGCTGTAAATTTGAGCAAAAAAAATCACTGAACGATATCAATTTGAGTGGGACTGTGGGTGTACAGTCATTTCTCACACTGGTCTTTTCTCCCCTTAGAACATTTCTCCCCCTAGTCTTTTCTCCACCTAATACCCTAGTCTTTTCTCCTCCCTGTATATTTCATACTGGGGGGATTAATCTGCTACTTTTAACACCTCTATTGATATACTTGATTAGTCACTGATTGAATTATCAATGTTTATTCAATCAGTGACCAATCATGCGCAAGGGTGTCAATTATCCAGATTATTCCGGAAATCCGGATTTCAGCCGCCCGATTTTGAGATCAATGTAAATCAGCTTTTTTGCTGGGGGTAGGGGGAAATTCATTTGAAAGCGCGATCAATTGAGCATGAAATTAATATATTTGTTAAAGCTTCATCGTCTTTCCGGAAATTTGTGCTCGGTATCAATTTTGCCCGATGTTTTATTTAGTTTTCCTGATTGGCTAGCGGATGGCACTGACATGAGCGATAACTGACAAAAAATCTTCGCTACTTTCCGAAAATCTTACAAGTCAACGAAATGTTTCACATGTCGGCCATCATGAAATATTCTAAGTGCTTGTTGAGCAAAGTATAGCAGTTCTATGGCATATTGTCAAGCTATATGTTTACCCAATTATAAATTGATCACATATTTGCAAGGTAAATGATTTTCAGTTTGGCATTCAAACCATATGCACATTTTATTTCATGAGCAAAACAGGTACATTTTTTGGGATTGTCGTTTTGAAATACTTAATTTTTTCCCGATTTAATTTATGTTTGACGTCCTTAATAAACAGCCATAGAATGAAGAATACACATGCGGTGATATGGAAAACTGATTTATAATATAACACATAGTATGCACCAGAAATTGCAACTAGAAAGCCTTATAAGTGAGCCTTATGAAAACACGCTTTGACTGCTATGTCTGTTGTCAGTAAAAACAAATTGTTTATGCTGTATCCAACGCACTACAGTTGTTAAGATGTGCTTGTGTCTGAGTTTCTGCAGTTCTGGTTCATGCCTTAAGCTTGACCATTCTATAAAGCCCATAAACACTCGAAATCAACAAATATTTCGGAAGCACATCGTGGTTCTCATAAATACATCGTTCTTCCAATGCTGCGCGAAGCCAGTCTTGCGTACGGTTCGCTCGTAATGTTCACATAGATAGGCGGGAAATTAACATGGAGTATATTGTTGCACAAAAAAACAAAACAATCATTTTGTATCTCGTTAAATCTATGTTATTGTTACCATACCACATCTAGCGTTGAAATTTTGACTATTGCTAAAGGAACACTGATTTTTTATGAGTTAACTTTATTTTACTAAATATTTGGGGAAATATTTGTAATATTTTTAGAATCAGACACAGCCATATATTTTTTTACCTATGCTTACATTGAAAACTTCTTATTGCCATTGTCTGTTTATGACCATTCTTTAAAATGTGATCCCTGTGGGATCTTCATTATCTTCACTCTATTTTGGTTATTTTTTTAACCCATACGTTTTATGAACAATACATATATTTTAGTTCCTCATTTATGATGATGCTTAATTTATTTGCAACATGCATGTAATTAAGGGGATTTCACCTATTTTATAAGGACATTATTTCAGGAAAAAGTAACAAAATAACTTGTTTCAAGATTGAGAATGTTAACTTACAATTTTTTAAATGTATTTTTAATTGTAATGAACTTAATAGAAAAACAATAATGAATATTATTATGTATTATGTTGATATAGTCTACCGGTAAACACTTGATAGCGTGTGATGCCTCTGAAAAAAAAACAAGTAAAGGTACAGTTATGTTTCTACAAAGTATACAAAATAGTATACTATAAATATCTTCCATTTCCAGCTTAAGCACATACATGTAAGAATTAAAAAATACATGTATGTACATTTATTTTATTTCAACTAAAATTGTTTTTAGTGACTTTAGAACACTACATTATTTTCTGTGAACATGGAGCTTTAGATTAAGCATATTTGTTTGCTTTGTGGTAATACTGTGACAGCGAATTTTTGTGCCAAATTGCGAAAAGCACTGGTACCAGCTCAATTGGGTAAAATGTGCGTGAAAAACCCTGAAATTGTGAAAATTGTCACTGTGAAGTCTTCACATTGGGAAATTGGTGCATTTTATTTTCTGCTCACAAATACTTTCCAATTGATAACTACATGTAAGTCCAATGATCGTGGGTATATCGTTTTTGGCCTGTCTGTCATTCTGTGGAAAACTTTTACTTTGCTGGTTTAAGGTAGTTCATAAAGAAGGGAATATTTTTCTCAGTAAAAAGTGACAAATTACCAGTAAATGATTTCATGTCGATTGTGGAAATTTTAAAGTGCAACCGGGTTTGTAATATGAAGTCCCCACATTGATGCGACATTTTTATGTCCCCCACTATAGTAGTGGGGGACATATTGTTTTTGCCCTGTCTGTTGGTCTGTCTGTTTGCGCCAACTTTAACATTTTGCAATAACTTTTGCTATATTGAAGATAGCAACTTCATATTTGGCATGCATGTGTATCTCATGAAGCTGCACATTTTGAGTGGTGAAAGGTCAAGGTCATCCTTCAAGTTCAGAGGTCAAACATATGTGGCCAAAATCGCTCATTTTATGAATACTTTTGCAATATTGAAGATAGCAACTTGATATTTGGCATGCATGTGCATCTCATGGAGCTGCACATTTTGAGTGGTGAAAGGTCAAGGTCATCCTTCACAAGGTCAAGGTCATCCTACAATGTCAAACGTCATATAGGGGGACATTGTGTTTCACAAACACATCTTGTTCTAACTGTTCAAACGTGCGCTTGCACTTCACTGAAAAAATACTTATTTGTTAAAAAAGATCATGATACCTATAGAAAACTCTTACAGATGAGCGGGCTGTCCACTTTATCCTATACAAATGATGAAATATTTAAAAAGAGATTCTTAAAATGTTAAAGTGATATTATGGGCATCTAACAGTTAATAGGTGTCTATTGCAACCTTTGTTTACAGTTGTTTTTTTCATTCAAAATCGGGTCTGGTAACCGGACCCATTCCCAATGGAAAAAAGTATATATTTTTCCCAAATGGGAGCTTAAAATTCCCAACGGAAGGTTTAAAAAAAAAAAAAAAATATCTGAATATTTTGTTCATCTCCCATCCATATAAGATCAACCTTAGTAAATATAATACTGGACACACTTGTATCCTCAATTTTGAAGCATTTGTTAGCAAAACAACACTAATTTCCCAATTTTAGTAAAAACACCGCTAATTTTCCCAATCTAAAGGGACCCGGTCCCATTCCCAAAATGGTGGAAAAAACACTGGTTTATTTTTGGTGTTTTCACTTCATATACACTTATATTTGTTAATGCAGCATCAACATACTTAAACAATATCCCGGAAAGAGAAAAATAATGCATTTGAATATCAACCTCACTTTCGTTCGACAACTGATCACGCAAGTACAATGTGAACCTAAATTTAGTTTTAGTGCAGATTCGTTTATATGACACAAAGACACCATTTTGTTTTACAGATCATTTCGGCTTACAGGACTGGGTGGTTCACGTAAAATATATAATATAAATTATATTTTTATAAACAACTTGTAGAAAGATGAGTTGCAGATAATTGGTCAGTAACCACATTTTAACTAACTCTTTTGACCCTTTTATTTCTTTTCAGCTCCATTCATCAGTGAAAAATTCCCATAATATCACTTTAACTGGGTCGCGCTTTATTCTCCCAACACAGATCCTAAAATGTCACGTGGTATAGGCACTGTGATTACATATATATATTCTTAGCAATGAAAGAAATCAAATGAAACTTAAAGATAAAGTAATCCCTATACCGGCTATAGTCAGATAAATATTGGGAATTATTTCTTCAATAATATTTTATCATACACCTAGCATTAACCCTTTCCCACTTAAAAGCAAAGTGAAATTGGCATAATACCAAAACAGCCTGCTAGTAACCGACGCAGTCTGTTCAGGTTGTATGGTCTTTGCTGCTCATCAGTATCAAAGGGTTGGAACTGAAAGCTTTAAAACATGGGTCTACATGTAGTATTAGAAAGGTCTTTAATTTAATATAATTGTGAAAGGGACTACAAACACGTCAACATACGTATCTAAGTGGTAAAGGGTTAAATATAATGTCAGCCAGAATTTCTAAGATAAAGCCTTCAATGGAGGCTATCTGTCATATTTTTTTTACACACACGATTAATGCTTTAAAAATACAACATGTAGTATAGTATCAGCCAATAAACAACATCATGTACATAATCAGGCTTTTTCCGCTCCATTTTGGGAAAACGCCACACTGGAATTTTGGGAATTTCGCGTCGTGAAAACCCCCATTTTGGGAAAAAAATTAATCGCAAAATTGGCTCAATTGGGAAAAATTATCGCATGTAAATAGTGTATTTTATATTTCAAAGAAGCCGTTAACTGGTAAATAACGACTTTTTGGATAACTTATTATTAAAATTTTACAAAATATTATGAACATGACTGTGTGATAAGGTTTTTTAATCTGAATTTGGGGAAAAGGCTTGGCCTTTTTTTAGATGAAAAAAATCGCGCAAAGCGCCGGATTTTGAGGAAAATAAGGAAAGTCTTATATAATCATTAACATATTTTACAGTTTTTAAAACAAATTCAAGGCAACAGATAATTTAATTATGCAATACTTTCTATTTTCTACACCGGATCAGGTCAACTTATATATTTTAAGGGTAAAAAAAAAAAAAAAAATTTTTTTTTTTTTTTAATTGGGAATTTTTTTTTCAATTGGGAAAAAAACAACCAGATTTGCATTGGGAATGGGGCCGAATTTCGGACCCGTGGCATAGGGCGGAAAAAGCCTGATAATACATGATTAATCTTCGGTATACTTATGTTCATGTTGTAAAATATATTTCAAGTGTTAACTGTACTGGATTTCATGTAATTTAATGATTCATTCCTAACAGGTAAATGGGATGTCATTTAAAAAACGATGCTCTTGTAGAGAAAACATCTCATACCACTTACATTGTTGGTGAATAAATCAGACAATTGATGAGTTTTCAGCAAGAAAGTGATTCATCCCTTAACCACAAATATTCTGGATTGACATCAGTATTTTCAACCTTAATAATGTTTTATGACTTAATCCTTAAACTATCCAGAGCAAATTCTCACTTGTGGGAGAATGGGGCTGGGGTCATTACAGGCTGATTTAGACATTTTTACACGTATTACTTTGAAGGGGGCTTAAGTTGTTTTATTGTCAGTTGATTAAAATGGTTAATAATTTATATGGTTTTGCAATGCCTGAAACATTGCATGTGACTGAAAATTCAAAATAATCTATATATTTGAAACAATTCTTTCAATGGATACTCTACCTTAATGTACAAAAATCTTGTTATTATGTGTAATCCAAACATACTAGGCAGCGCCCTTGCTACACTTTGGGGGATTGGGGCCTGGGCCCTAAGAGGGGGGAATTTTGCGTTGTATTGGCAAAAAGGGGAATTTTATAAGATCTTTTCACCAACCATTCAATACTTAAAATTGCTATATTATAATGTAATTTACATAAATATACATTTAATCAAAAGGTAAATAGCACAATACCAGCTGTCAACATAGGCAGTGCTCCAGCTAGGCCTAAATCGAAGGGCGCCGCGCCTTTCCCTCCCGAACCTCCGCCCTGCCCTCCCGAACCTCCGCCCTGCCCCCCCCCCCCCCACCAAAAAAAAAAAAAAAAAAAAAATTTTATTTTTTTTATTTTTTTTACATATGATAATTCATAAATCTCTTATTACATTGTAATTAGTTTAATCCTCATTGTAGACATTATATTTGAATGGTTTAGTAGTAATGGGAATAATACAATTATTTATAACATATAAATTAACATGCAATAGAAAGCATTCCAGAAACACCCGCGCGCTCGAACGTGCCCTTTTCACAAAATACTGCGCGTCGAAAGTGCCCTTTTCACAAAATACTGCGCGTCGAAAGTGCCCTTTTGACAAAAAAGCCACCCTGCCCTTTTCAAATTCTAGCTGGAGCACTGCATAGGTATACAAGTTAAAAAAATAAAAATTATAATTTTTTGGAGGGGGGAATTTTTAGCTGAAATAGGGGTAAATACAACATGTATGTACTTTTTTAAGAGGGGAACGGGGCCGAATTTCGGCCCCAAAAACGACCAAACGAGGGCCCTGCTAGGACTAGTGCATTTATTAATATTCCAATAGGTACATTTGTACATGTATAGCCTGTGGCTGGACTATAAGCTTTTTGCACAGACTGCTTTAGGCTCATTAGTCCCCAAAAAGCAAAAGAATGTTCATGTTGTCATAGATTTATCATTCTGCATTAAAATTAAACATTTTTCTTTCTGATTACAGGTAAAGGAGTTAATGAGCTTTCAGCGTTTTTTATCACCGCCTTGGGACTGGTATCAGCACTGGTCACATTGGAAAAATAAGTGTAATTTTTATCCAAATTAGTAAATTCATGAATTATGCTGAAAACTTCATAAAGCATGAACAAATAATATGCTGCATTTAATACATGTAAGTAAACAAAAAGAAACGTTTAACGTCTAGTTTATTTAAGTCAGTTACTAGCATTATGCCACAACAATTTTACAGGTAATTTCCATTAGCTTTCAAAAGTTTGCAGTCCCGACTTCCAAGCCAAAATTTTTGTATGACTCGGACATAAAGTTGGAAATCTTTTATTTCTGTATTTTACTGTACATATTGGCCCAATACATGTACATGTAATTAGTTGCCTGTTTTATCTACATGTAATACAGTGTGTTTTTTTATGAAATATTCAGCGTTATTCGGCCCCATTCCCCCATCTTTAGAGTATATATTTTTCCCCCAAATATTTTTGAAATTCCCCTCTCGGAAGTGTTATTCAATTTTAATCAATACCTCATTTAAATACGTCTTTCGTTACGAATTTACTACCATTTTCCTGAACTGCATCCGCGTGTTTACTTTATTTTAGCCTTTACCGCAAACCGTACGTAGTTCACTATCACGACTTTCGCTTTACGACATCTACCGCAAACCATACGTATTCCAACATGTCGCACAACAACAAAAGCTATCGTAAAAAAATTGACAAATCTGTTTTAACTTAAAAATAAATTGATATTCTTTTCAAACAAGTACAACTTAAAAGTCAGTCTTCTTCAAATGCCGGCAGTGAAACGCCAGAAACGTCCGGTCAAGAGAGTGTTGTCAGACTGTTTAGTTTGCTCAACCTGCTTTGCACGCCACAGAGAAACAGGCTTGGGGAAGCTACACTGAAGTCCCTGATTAGACTTTGTCTGCACACGGAGAGACTTGGTGAAGAGGAGGTCACCAGAATAATTGATAAATTTGTTGAAAAGCCCAGAAATGTTGAATTCTGAACATGAACATAACATGTTAATGAATAAAAGAGTTTGAATTATGTTTTTCTCCCTCTGTATGGTGAATTATAATGTTAAAACTTGAGTTTGTACTGTTACTAGCTAAGCATAGAAATTTCCCCCTTTTCCCCATTTACGCGCGAATTGTCCCCCTCTCAGGGGACCCGACCCCCTTCCCCCAAAACTGAAAAAAAACACTGTAATAGTATTTATAATATAAATGAGTATTACGAGCTAGTATGGCCGTTATTGACAATACGTGTGTTTAAGAATTTCATGAAAACAAACACTCCTCACTTCACAGAAGTGCATAGTTTACTACAGCTCCGTTCTATAGCAGATTGTATGATCAACAGATCGCAATGTTACTTGTCATGTCACTGATGCATGTAGTAAGGGAAGGAATATTTTGTAGATTTCATTAAAAAGTGCATTGGGGGAGCATATAGTCGCCGCTTCGTCTGTCGGTGCGTCCGTCCGTGCACAATTTTTGTTCAGGCTATTTCTCAGCAACTAATGACCGGAATTCAATGAAACTTTATACATGTAGGAAGCTTCACTATCAAGATGAGATGTGCATATTATCAGCGGGTTTTGGTCGGATGATTTTTCAGAGTTAAAGCCCTTTGAAATTTTCCATTAACTGTACATATTATAAGTAACACTGTTAGTAACTGATGGTGTATGGGATATACACCTTCAGTAATTTCATACCATACGAGAGCGAAGCTCGAGTATGGTATGACATTACTGAGGGTGTATATCCCATAAACCATCAGTTACTAACAGTGTAACGATTATATCTCACCGACTATCTTTAAAGTATATAATATATAATATAATATATAATATAATATAATATGTAATATATAATGTATTAAATATAATAAATAATATAATATATAATATAATATATAGTATAATATATAATATAATATATGATATTATATATAATATAATATATCATATATAATATATCATGTATCATGTATAATATACATGTATGATATATCATATAGAATATATCATATAGAATATATATATTTTATATATATTATATATATTATATTATAAATATAATGTTAT
The DNA here is from genome assembly GCF_020536995.1 of Dreissena polymorpha. Taxonomy (NCBI): domain Eukaryota; kingdom Metazoa; phylum Mollusca; class Bivalvia; order Myida; family Dreissenidae; genus Dreissena; species Dreissena polymorpha. The sequence goes on from NC_068360.1 coordinate 90,982,739, forward strand.
ATATTATATACTATATGGTATATAGTATACATTATATAGAATATATTATATATTGATAACAATACTTATCTAGCAGTTTATCGAACAGACGCCATTTGTTACGTTGATAGAAGTATGGAAATTACTCGGGGTGTATGGAAATTACTCGGGGTATATGGAAAATCAGTCTGCGAAATAAGCGCACGCCCGGTGGTCTGGGCGTGTAAATTATAGCTCGGGCCTATTAAACTTGCCAAATCGTACGCCCGTCGGGCCAGTAGAAATTCCGTGTATCAATATTGTTTACATTTTGAAGTGTGATAAACGTCATTATTTTGTGAGTACTTCCCAATGATTTCCGACAGAACTTCGTTCAACTTTACCTAAAATACGAGATTTAAATGCGTTTCGATTGGTCCATACATTCAAGGGTCATTTTCGAGTCGTAACCCAGGCCACGTGGTGAACAAATTAAACTGGTTATTTACTATTGGCATACGTCATGCTGATGTGTTTACTGCTGAAGGAAACCAATCGACGTCCGCGGCTTGCATTTCCGGAATAAACATCGTTTTACTTTGTAACCTTGTGTGTGTGTTTATTTCCAAAGTTGTAAGTCCCTACGCCCATAAGGCTGCATAATGCTTAAATACATAGCTAAAGTGAAGCCTGGCAAGAAACTGCCCACTACTGATCGTAAGTCAACAAATGACTATGAAAAATCACGGAAACGTGAATTTCAAGAAAAGTGGTTAAAAATCAGTGATGAAGGAGAAGCTACTTCTGTAAGACAGAGTTGAATAAGCTATGCTTAAAAACACAACATAAGAAAAAAGTCAACACGTATGATAAAAGTATGCCATCTTATGATCTATGCCTTCACTTGTCAAGTAAACTTCTGGAAAATAACTATCAGGTTGCTTGTTTTACAGGATATGGTTTCTGACAAAGAGGATCTCCATGATGGCAGTGATGATGAGATGAACGAAGAAGTTGTTTATCACATGTTAAAGACTTATGATTAATAAAGGACATAATTAGTTAATTACCTTGACTTGTTATATTGTGTTGCAATTGTTTTTGCAATAGGCTTTACAGTTAACATGCCCTGGATACAATTTTACTTTTTAATAGATTATCTGCTATTGAAAGATGAAACCCTTTAGCAGGGTGTATATTTTAACAAATTTACTTTGGGCTAGTAATTTTTCTGCCGGGCTACTTGTCTTCACCATTCAAGTAGCCCGAATGGCTAGTGGATAAAATGAACTATTGTGAAGACTGGAAAATACACCATGGGCACGTGACCGCTCTAAGCCAATCGGATAAGGTCATTTTTTTAGGAGGTGAGATATAGTGCAATTCTTGTTCCCCCAACTACTGACTGGAATTCAATGAAGCTTTATGGGAAGCTTAACTACATGTACCTTGAGGTGATGCGCATGTTATTTGTGGGTTCTGGTTAGATGATTTATTTAGAGAGTTATGGCCCTTTGAAATTTTCCATTAACTGTACTGTGTACATATAGTGCGATTCTTGTCCCCCCAACTACTGACTGGAATTCAATGAAGCTTTATGGGAAGCTTAACTACCTTGAGGAGATGCGCATGTTATTTGTGGTTTCTGGTTAGATAATTTATTTAGAGAGTTATGGCCCTTTGGAATTTTTAAGTTGCTAAACCATCCATCGTATTATTCTATACAAAGTTATGCTCCTCAAGACGTTTATTTTTATCTGAATACATGTATATGGTGCAATATTGTGACAAAAAAACTTTGGGGAGCATCAGCCCTCTCCGACGGTTTCTTGTTTTCAATCAGTATGGTAAGGGTACTTTTTCCCAATGGGGAAAACAAAGTCATTGAAATAAATTGGAAATATTTCACAATAAAATCAACCTGTTGGCTACAAAATGTAAAAAAACAACACTACAACAAATTGTATCAGATTTGTCCCCTGCTGAGACCAACAAATCTGGCAAACTTTGCCACTAGTGCACCCAGCCCATTTGTAATTAACCTGGAGCTCTCAGCATTGGGTAAGGTCTAAAATAAAATATTGTTTGTTTCCTATCCAGCTACATCTATGTGATGATAATAGAACAATTTTGTTAAGCATATGTTTTTATGCACATTGCCCACTACAAAATACAAAAATAGAAAAAAACCACATCAACTTAAATAAACTTCCTACATTTGTATCTTTAAGTCACATACAGGAACTGAGGAAGTCTGTTCAGGTTTATACTTTTTGCTGCACATCAGTATCTTAAGAATAGGAATAAGGCGTTAAAAACTTGAATCCAATAGGAAAGGTCTTAAATATACTTTCATTTTCTACCAGTCAACAAAACTGGTCAAAATGCCTTTTTGAGTGATAAAGGGTTAAGCAAATGACCAGGTTATGTAAGCAAAACAAAGTTAAGGCATGGCCTTGGTAGCAGTGTCTGTTTGGGGGGGGGGGGGATTTTGTGAATGACTGGAGTTATGGACTGCCTATACCTGACTGGCAACATTTCACAGCAGTCAAGCTGGATTCTCAGATGCTGGAATTTTATCAGTGTGGGTTCGTGATAAAAATGTAAAATAAAAAGACCACTTAATTTGCTGGTAGACAAGGTAGACATGTTTTGTACATGTACACTTGTTTAATGAGATGAAGTCAAAGTCGTCAGCTGTTTACATTTTAAATGTATGTAGTGTAAAGTTATGTTATGTAAGCATGGTGAAACACGATGGGGAGGAAAACAGGGGGGGGGGTGAGCTTTATGTTCATGTTCTGAAGGTCAGGCTATCAAATCGGACCTGAATTTAGGGATAGACGATGTTTTGCCTTTTGGGAATATGACATGATATTATTGCTTAAAATTAGTCAAAAATAGCCCTGGAATTTAGAATCGAGTCTGAGCACTAGGTAAAACCGGACTCAAGGTTTGTATGTGAAGAGTCGTCTCAAATATGCTTTTGCAGTCTGCACAGGATTATCAGAGATGACACTTTCCGTTTTTATGGATTTTTTTTGGTTTTTGAGGCAAAAGTGTTGTACCTGATTAGCCTGTGCAGAGAAGCAAATGCAGTAAGTCCTGTTTTCCTAATGCAAAACTCCAATGTTTTACTGCCAGGGACTAATGCTCACTAATACACTTATCTGCTAATTGGCTTTATTATGGTCCATGCCAGTAGCCTGTTAATGGCTTGGCAGGATTTCTTAAATCTTGGCTCAATTAGTGGAATTTCACCTGCTGTGGAAGATTCTGTGTTACAATGATCATGAAGTACTTTTAAACATCTTTTGATGTATCATTTAATGATTAGTTTGTATAGTTAGATACATGTGTTGGGTATAGAACAGAGTGTGAGATTTTGCTAAAAAAAGTGCAAAAAAACTGAGATTTTATGAATTTTTTGGTATAAAGGAACTTTTCTTAACCAGAAATTAAATTAACCCATTTATGCCTAGCGTCCTGAAAAAAGGACATTGCAAACAGCGTAGACCAGCATAATGCGGCGTCTCATCTGAGTCTGCGCTGTTTGCTTAAAGGAATTTCTGTAAGAAATATTCTAAATATAGAAAAAAGTATACTAGACATCCCTTATTTTATAAATACATTGATATAATTGAGAAGGATGGGAGAGTCCACTGGGCATAAATGGGTTAAGCTGGACAGTTTCATCCCTGATAAGCCTGTGCAGACTGTACATGCAGCTGCTACATTAATCTGGGACAATTCTTTATTCAGATGCATTAAGCCAAGTTTACTGGGTGCAATTCTTTTTTATTAAAGCAACTCCAAGCTTGTCCAAAGACATGCACAAATGTTACTGTTCTTGTTATTTTTCCCTTCATTTACTTATTTATTGGGGTTTGCATTTATTGAAATATCCAGGATAATATAGACCACCAGTTTCTAGAAAATTTAAAGTTCATCAAACATTATGCCGAATTCTTGTCTGGCAATGTTCCTGCTTGTTCTTTTAGGCTATAACTCTCATGTACATGCTGCACACAAAAATGTATAGAATTCCAGTTTTGAGTTTACATAATTTGATTTCAATTTGTTTCACCAGCGCAAGATGCCCTTTTGATATATCTGTGCTAAACAAGCTGTTCTGTTTGTTTTTCAGGTAGCCTTGGATATCACCAGTGTGCAGATTAATCAAGTTGATAGCTGATAAGACTTTTGGGAAGGGCAACATACATTTCCAGTGGAAGAAACATAAATATTCAGTATGGTGCTAGACATTTATATTTCAATGTTTATTTGCACAATTTTGAGCAGACACAGGGACTTTGAGAGAAAACTTGTGATCTTCATTACGATCTGCACAAAATTAATTTTTATAGGAGGGTTTACAAATAAGGACAATTAAAATAGTTGTATTAGTGTGTGTGTTTTTTCGTTAAAATGTCAGCTGGTATGGGGTCCCATTCAAAATGGAAAAAACTTAAATATTTTTCCCAATATGGACCTTCACATTCCAAACTGAAGGTTTCCAAAAAATAAAAAATAAACTAATTTTTAGATCTCAACATTTTGTTCATCTTCATCCAGCTCTGGTAGTCAAAGTTAAAAAATATGATACTGAAATAAATGTTATTCTCAATTTTGAAGCATTTGTTAGCAAAACAACAACAACAACACTAATTTCCCAAAATGCCATGATTTTTCCCTATCTAAAGGGACCTGGCCCCTTTCCTAAATTGGTAAAAAAAAACACTGGAACTTGTATTTAGTTATTGTTTGTGATTATCTGTACATGTGTGTTTATCTGAAGCATGCATTTGCTAGACAATCAGTAGTGCAGTCTGTTATACTTTGATCTCAATTTTGTGCAGTCAGTAGAGGCTAATCAGGGATGACACGTTTTGCCTAGAATGGATTTTTGCTTAAAAGAGGTATCCTTTAAATAAAAAATTCCTCTAAGCCGTAAGTATCATACCTGATAAGCCTGTGCGGACTGCAAGGACTAATCTGGGATGATACGTTACATATGCTCATTAGACCCTGTTTTCCCTTAGCTAGACTCAAATCTAGTGTTTTCATTTGCTGGATGTGTTTGGTATGATGTTGATGAAAAGTGTGAATCCTCCACTTGAGTTTTGATGAAATCCTAGCCCTGAAAAACTTTTTCAAGTGAGAAACACTTGAAAATATCATCTATTCATTATTCACAATACATGTATTGTTAAAGGACATTTAATTCTTTACTCCTCATTAAAAAAGTTCTTCCACATTGCACAATCTTGTAATTAAAAAGAAGGAATTTGTTGGTCTCTAGCATTTTAAAATGATTTTTTTTTTATTTAAATGTCAGGTATATTAAATTATCAAATTACTTTGCAACACCTAACCATGAACTGTAAGAGCAAATAAGAAAAAGGAATTGTAGATCTTTACATTTTATGCACAGATTTCAGCAGTTTGTATTTTTGGGAAAAAAGATTTACCTTTCAAAAAGGGATAAAAAATGTTATTGTAAAATGTTTATATTTAACTAGCATAAAACCTGCGGAAAAGCATGTGAGTCAACTAGCAATCTGTTCAGGTTGTATGCTGTTTGCTGCTCATCAGTACTTTTGGGCTGGAAATGTAGCCTTTTAAACTTGAATCTACTATGAAACATCTTATACTTAATTTAATTGTCAAAAGAACTACAAACTCGCCAAAATGATACTTGAATCTAGTAAATAAGGTATCACATTTAAATTGACTTTCTTAGGGACTACAAATGCGTCAAAATGCCTATATGAGTGCTACAGGGTTACAACTGTTTCAGGACTGTTGCGGCCCTGTTGTTCACACTCGTCGTCCAAACTGGAGCAGACACGCTTTTACGGCATCGAAAACAACATGGCCCAAGGGCGGCCAATCAAATGTGTTGTGGTCGGCGATGGCACCGTTGGAAAGACGTGTATGCTGATATCGTACACAACGGACAGTTTTCCAGGAGAATATGTCCCCACAGTGTAAGTTTTGTGTCCCCACTGTGTAAGTTATGCTCGAATGGTTTTTGTCAACTTAGGTATCCTACAAAGAACCATGTGTACAGAAAACATGCTTAAACATACTAAGAAGTGTGTCTGGGTGCCTTTGAAGAGTATTTTCCGTATCTGCAATATATTGTAGTATACTTAAGGGTACTTGGGGTACAACATGTACTATGAAGTAGTACCTACCTATCCTGAGCCAAAAATGACCCATTGAGAGTAAGAAATGTATTCCCAGTGTAAGTGTTCCAAATGGTTAACAACAGGGGAATATTTCCTCAATGTGTAATTAGCCCAAGGGGTGTTTGCAAAGAGGGTAAATAGGTAAGGGTTCAGATTTTTTTTGTCAAATTGGGAAAAGTACCAGTACCGGTCTAATAGGGACAAAGTTGGGCGTAAAATTCTCAAATTGGGGAAAATGCAAGTAGTAAAATCCTCACATTGGAAAATTCCTGTCATTAAATTGGTAATTGTGGGTCTTGTTAATTGCATGGTACTTACATTGTAATTGCATATGCATGTACAATGTACCCATTTAAATAATCGTTTACAGGCATGCCAAAATTGCCATTTTGTACTTAAGTTGGGAAGTTGTTGTTTTTCAACTCTCGCAAAACAATGTCGATCTCTTTCATTTATTAAAAAATTGTAATAATCTTTGATTTTTGTTGTTCTCTGTAGTTTTAATAACCCTCTGGACACATGGTCATGGTCAACTTCAATAGACTGAAAAGATCCTTCAGCCTTTTTTGTAAAGCTAAATTTTGTCAATGGAACGCATCCGTTAGATGATGACCGCGTTTCACGTACAGTATTTACTATTATGAATCATTTAAGTTAAAACAATGATCAGGTTAAAAACGATAACTAAAATCAATAGAAAAATACATCAGAAACAGATACCGCTCTATTAATTGAATGCTCTGTGTTTCGAATTAATCATGGGCAAGATAACACACAACTAATTGATTTGATGATTTGTTCACTGGCCAAGAGTTTGATTTTGAAACGAAAGGTCTGTAACTTTCCTTTGCTTTGGGAATTTTTTCAGACGCCATTTTGGGAATTTTTGCTTGATTGGGAAAGTACCGTTAACGGTACTTTATACAGAAGGAAAAAAATTGCTGGGGTTAGTGAGTGTTTTCCAAGGAAAACATGTCTCCACTGCATACATGTGAGTAATCGAGGGATTATTTATATGACCTTGACCAATATACATGTACCTTGTATTTTAATTTGGCGGTTGTCAGTTACTGGCAAAAGTATATGCACCAATACTTGTGGACAACTTAATTTTTGTTTCAAACTTTCAAAGGCAGTTTTTGAGGTTAACTGGTCCCATATAAATTGAAACATTACTTTAATGGTGAACAGAAAACATCATTGACATTAACAATAGTTCATTTAACTGGGACAACCAAGGTATAAGTCTGAACAAGAAAAGCTCGAGGAATGAAAAAATTCAATGTCTTCTTTTTTCTGTAATAAAAAAACGTCAGCTCTTCTGTTAATGGACGTTCAGACGTAATTTACGCCCAAAATCAACAGTCGTACGTCCGGCTTACAAGTGGTGGAAGTTACTTGGACATCCGATAATCCGCATGTATACTGTTTTTAGCTCTACTGGCCGAAGGCCTGAAGAGCTTATGTCATGGCGTGGTTTCCGTCGTCCGTCCTTGTTTGCGTGCGTTAGACTTTTTTTTGTGTACGCGATAAAGTCCACAGTTTTCATCCGATTCTTTTCAAACTTGTTCAGTGTCTTTATATTAATGAGAACTCGAACCCTATTGAAAATGGGTTACATCAGAGTAAAAAGTCCAGAATGATCTCCCCTTGAATTTGAGAAAATTGTGAAATAAGGCTTGTTTACGCAATAAAGTCCACAGTTTTCATCCAATCATTTCCCAACTTGCACAGTGTCTTTATCTGAATGATGAGTCAAACCCTATTGAAAATGAGCGATATAGGAGTTATAAGTCCAGAATTATCTCCCCTTGAATTTGAGAAAAAAAATCAAAATTCATTTTTTTTTATGTGATAAATTCCATAATTTTCATTCAATCAGGGTTTTTTTTACCAAGAAAGTGACGCCGATATTCGGCGTCTTCCAGTACCAGAATTTTTCCCCTAAAAATACCATTTCCCCTCCAAAAATATAATTTTTCACCAAAATATAATATTTACCCTCAAAGAAATTTTTTTTTGGGGGGGGGGGGAGTCGACACTATCCAATTTGTACCATGTACAACGATCTCGCTCTCTCTCTCTCTCCCGACGAACACTCAAATCTGTGAATCCCAGTGATTCTAAATATAGCTCTTAAATTACGTCATGGAAATCGGGCAACTAATCGTATTAATCATGTGACTATTTTAGTGGATTCCGGTCTTGCGCGAGAAGGGTGTTTCGTCAATTAATTACCGGAAACCAGTCGAATTTTCATCCGGGTTATGTGAAAGTCAAGATATAAACGTTAAAACAGAAAAAAGTCTCACAATTGGCGTTCATACGCGAACAAAATAAAACGTTCAGACTCGGAAAATATTAATTGCGTTGACGCATTTTTTAAGAATGAATCATCAAAAACCGTTGAAACCCAGCAGGATTGGAAGGTACATGTAATCATCATCGATTAATACTGTCGGATTAAGTGAAAGTAGACAATCGGCAGCTGCCGCACCTTTCCCTTCCAATACTGTCGCAGATCTAGATTGTCTACCCATTCATCATGAAATTGAAATCACAATATTGACATCGTTCCCCGGCCCCAGTTGAAAACATTTCCCATTATTAGATCTACCCCTGCAGCTTTATTTAGGACTTTGACTTAAATATCATACTTGTTCATGTGTTTAAGAACAAAAAGGTCAGAGACATGCCTCTTTTTCTAAAAAAAACCCTGAAGTCTGTAGGTGAGTTATAAACATTGAAATGAACAGTTTTTTTTTTTTCCCCCAAATATGTCTCTTTCGCGCTCTATTTTCCCCTTTTACCCAGCGTCCAGCGTCTTCCCCTTTTTCTAAAGAAAAACCTGATTCAATTCTTGGCAAACTTGCACAGTGTCTTTGTATCAATGAGGACTCAAACCCTTTTTAAAAAGAGCAATATCGAAGCATTAAGTCCAGAATGTCTTCCCCTTGAATATGAGAAAATTTTGAAATCCCGCTTGTTTACGCAATTAATTCCACAGTTTTCATCCAATTATTTCCAAATTTGCACAGTATCTTTATATCAATGAGGACTTGAACCCTATTGAATATGAGAAGTATCGGAGAAATAAGTACACAATAATCTCCCCTTGAATTTTAGAAAATTCTCCTTGTTTGCGCGATTAAGTACACAGTTTCCATCTTATTCTTTTCAAACTTGCACAGTGTTTATAGCAGTAGAGTGATTCAGGGCCTCATGGGCCTCTTGTTAAATACACAGGACGTACAAACCACAACCGTTAATCTGGTTATTCACTCTGTTGTTCATTCTGCGCTTAATCGCCATAAAAGCGACATTGGGTAATAGATCACCCACTGATAAGAGATATTAGAGTATCAAATAAGAAAGTCACATAACAGTCATGTATGCTGACACAGATACACCACGAGAAATTCTCACATAACTTTCCAGTTGCCAAACTGTTCTGTTCAGAATGCGTTTAAGGGCAGGGTTAACTGGCGATCATTATTTTTGATTTACGTCAGTCTTGTAGGTAGCGTTTATCGCAGATTTATTAACATGTACATTGTAGTAAAATTTACGTAATATCCAATGGTAATTAAACAGTACATGACTGTACATGAAAGACGGTTTGGGGTATCATCATCACACCTTTTTACCGTAAACAATTACTTGAACAAAAATTTTCCTTATGAGAAGTTAAATGCAAATGGTGAGCAATTAATTATTTATGGCGAGTGAGTTGTGAAAACAATACCAATTACAAATTATGAGGTAAAAATTAATTTCAGTCCAAGTACATGTATACTTCATCATGTCCATTTATAGAACTGTATTACACAATTTTTCTACAGCCATGTGATAATATTATTTAAGTCCCTTTGTAAACATCTGCACAATTCACAATAAATGATGCCACGTCAAACCCGTGTTTAAATAAGAGTACGAAATTGTTGCTAACATAGTAAAACAGAGTAAAGCGTGCGTGTCAAAACATACCATGTGCCGTTACTAAATATAGACGTGCAACTCTGTACATGTAGTATTTTAAAATGAACAAGAGCTGTCACCATAGGATGACATATGCCCCCTATAAACGCTTTGATAGAAGTTATGAGCATTTTTCGCAACCTAAACGCATATTTGGAAACCTAAACACGGACCCTAAGTTCAAGGTCAAGGTCACAGGGGTAAAATGTTTTGTGCGTATGGAAAGGCCTTGTCCATATACACGTGCATACCAAATATGTAGGTTATATCTCAAGGCACATAGAAGTTATGAGCATTTTTCGAAACCTAAACGCAGATTTTGAAACCTAAACGCAGACCCTTAGTTCAAGATCAAGGTCACAGGGGTAAAAAATATTGTGAGATGGAAAGGCCTTGTCCATATACACATGCATACCATATACACATGCATACCAAATATGAAGGTTATATCTCAAGGGACATAGAAGTTATGAGCTTTTTTTTGAAACCTAAACGCAGACCCTAAGTTCAAGGTCAAGGTCACAGGGGTAAAAATTTGTGTGCGTATGGAAAGGCCTTGTCCATATACACATGCATACCAAATATGAAGGTTATATCTCAAGGGACATAAAAGTTATGAGCAATTTTCGAAACCTAAACGCAGATTTCGAAACCTAAACGCGGACCCTAAGTTCAAGGTCAAGGTTGCAGGGGTACATTTTTTGTGCGTATGGAAAGGCCTTGTCCATATACACATGCATACCAAATATGAAGGTTATATCTCAAGGGACATAGAAGTTATGAGCAATTTTCGAAACCTAAACGCAGATTTCGAAACCTTAATGCGGACCCTAAGTTCAAGGTCAAGGTCGCAGGGGTACAATTTTTTGTGGGTATGGAAAGGCCCTGTCCATATACACATGCATACCAAAGTTGAAGGTTATATCTCAAGGGACATAGAAGTTATGAGCATTTTTGAAACCTAAACGCAAAGTGTGACGGACAGACAAACAGTCGGACGGAAAGTCCGATCACTATATGCCCTCTTTTGGGGGCATAAAAATACATGGACATTAATGCACGCAATGAGATTGACACATTGAAACTATAGAAAAAATACATAAATTTACGAATGATAAATTTAAGTCCCTCATTGATTGGTCATTATAAATTGGATACTTTAAAATTGATAACTAAGTGTTGTAAAGTTGTCAATATTATATTACAATTGGTTCCAGCCATATAGCTGCATAGGCAAAATAACTAAATGTTGCATTTTATTAAAAAAAAAAGTTTTTGTTTTTGTTTGGAAACCTTCAATTCGTATTTTTGGGACAGCAATTGGGAAATTTGTAGTTTTCAGGTACTTTATAAAGAAGGAAAAAAAATGGCTGTGAACTATAATTTGAGTCATTTTGATATGTGTTTCATAATTTTTCAATGTCATGGTGTTTCAATTCCTTATCAATATTATTGACATTCTATTTATAATGCTGATGCTGGATTGTTTTGCTTCTTTTTTGTTAAAGTGAGCATCCAAATACACTGGAAGACATTAAATTTGGAGGGTTTTTGAATGTTTTCTTTACCCTATTGATAATTTTTCCCTTGCCTCCTCAGAAAAAATGTTTGGTTGCAGTGATCTTTCTAGTTCAGTCGCTGGAGAAGTAACATTAATCCAGCTTTTAACCTTTTCCCACTCAGGTACGCATTTTGAAGGCATTTGTAGTCCTTTAGAAAATCAAATTAAATTGAAAAACCATATTTAATAGATTCAAGTTTTAAAGGCTTTATTTCCAACCCAAAGATACTGCTGAGCAACCAACAGTAGAGCTGCAACGATTCACCAACAGCTTGATTCGATTCGATTTCAGACACTCCGATACCGATTTTTTTCGATTCGATTCATCTTCAAACCTAGTTTTATCATATACTCACTCTTATGCCTCAAAATTAACATTTCTGTTCAAATGTGATTTCAATAAAACACATTAAAAAGAAAAGCAAATTAGGAATTTTAATATAAAAACTTCTGACTAGAAGATTGTGTTGATTACACAATAATATAAAAAATAAATAAAAAATCATAAGAACGTATCTGGAATCAGTTGAATGGTAGTACTATCACATAATACTTTTACCCAAAACCGCAATAAGCATGTCTACCATTGTGACATGACAGCATCACCTGTTACCTGTAGGACAAATCACGTTCTCTAATAAACTTAACAAAATTCCAACAGAAATAGAACTACTTTTCTGGCTCGCGACTTCAGTAGTTGCACTTCAACATGTGCAACCTCTTAGTCTTGCTAAATCAACGTTATGTTTGCGTTTGACATGTTGCATTAGATTAGTGGTTGAGCCGGACTTTGCGTACGCCACATCCGTGAAGCACATTTTACACTTTGCTTTATCGGTAGGGCTACCATCCCGAAACCCAAAATACTGCCACACTTTTGATTTTAGCTTCTTAGGCGCATCTGATAATTTCAATTTGTCGGCAACAACTTGTTAAGCCATTTCGACGCTTTTTCCGAAAGTAGACCGTATCGCGCTTATTGGTTGGATGACTAAAGTAATAAGCAACCAATCGCGTGGGTCGTACAATGTAATTACAGGTAAACATAAAACCTTCACCTTCCCGTATCAATAGTCAAAATACAGCGTGCTTTACATATCTATGTATATATATGTATATATGTTAAAGAATCGAATCGAATTTGGTATGTTTGGTTTTGTAATCCAATCGAAGCATTTCGAATCGATTTTCGATGAATCGGATCGAATCGTTGCAGCTCTAACCAACAGCTGGTTTTATGCTTGTTGCATGTAGGCATTTCCATTTAGCCTGAGATCGGGGAAAGGTCAACCAAACATACAAGACCTATTCCTGGCCTTTTCAGTTTCGACAACTACACAGCCAACATGATGGTGGATGGTATAGGGGTGAGCCTGGGATTGTGGGACACTGCCGGCCAGGAGGACTATGACAGGCTGCGGCCACTCTCTTACCCACAGGTAAGCGCGTTTTCATCAATTTTGCCTTTTAGGGGGATAAAGGCTTTCCTTGGGTTAATAATTTTCTTTAGGCGAATTTGAATCTCTATGGCACAGGTTAATCAGGAACGACACTTTACTTCTGAACTGGATTTTTGCCAAGAGACTTTCTTTAAACAAAAAATACCATAAAATGAAAAGTGTCACCTTGAGAAGTCTTTGCTGGGACAACACTTTTTGTACATGTATTGGGCCCATTTTTTCCCCGAGGCCCAGTATTGCATTTTAGGGTTTATGTTAGAGTCATTCCGTCGGATTGTAGGTCTGTTGGTTTATCAGAATATGCATTTTTGTAGCGAACTGCTTTCATATAATAATTGTTTCTTCAGTGAGCAATTAGCCATTAATTTTTGTTTGGCAAACTTTGTTCACACAATTGTGTTCGTGCAATTAAATTGAAACTTACAAATATGTCATCAAAATGAAATGATTTAAAAGATGTGCACGAAAACTTCCCATCGCCAGCAATCTACTTATTCTTAAGCTATTTGCTCTTTAACATAGCTGACAATATGTTTTAAAGATGTTAGCTACATTTGTGACAAATCTCTAGTTGATTGTTTTTACATATTATTTACTCTGTCAAAATAATCTGCCTTTCATCCTGTTTCATGCTGATTTTTTATAAGCTATCAGTCAGTTATGAAATAATTTTTCTGAGGTTAAAGTGTTTCTAATTTTTTTATTTTCTTTTTCAGACGGATGTGTTCCTGATCTGTTTTAGTGTTGTTAGCCCGTCTTCTCACGAGAACGTAGTAACGAAATGGAACCCCGAGATTAAACACCACTGTCCCGAGGCTCCAGTTATAGTTGTAGGTCAGTAAAAAGTGAATGATGATGTCAACTATAGTTGTAGGTCAGTAAAAAGTGAATGATGATGTCAACTATAGTTGTAGGTCAGTAAAAAGTGAAAGATGATGTCAACTATAGTTGTAGGTCAGTAAAAAGTGAATGATGATATCAACTATAGTTGTAGGTCAGTAAAAAGTGAAATATGATATCAACTACAGTTGTAGGTCAGTAAAAAGTGAAATATGATGTCAACTATAGTTGTAGGCCAGTAAAAAGTTAATGATGATATCAACTATAGTTGTAGGTCAGTAAAAAGTGAATGATGATATCAGCTATAGTTGTAGGTCAGTAAAAAGTGAATGATGATGTCAACGTAACGCATACATAATTTTGTCAATTTGCGTTGATGTTATGAATACTCAACAAACCCAACTTATGACATCTTGGTCATGGATGAATCACTTTGATTATCCCCTGACATAAACACATTTGCATAGATTGTTGAAAATTGAATCATATTTATGGAAAGTTTACAATTCATAAAACACATTTTTTGAATAACATATCAACAAAAAAGTGGAAAAGAGAGGAATAAGATATTTATGCCCCCCTTCGAAGAAGAGGGGGTATATTGCTTTGCACATGTCGGTCGGTCTGTCGGTCCGTCCACCAGGTGGTTTCCGGATGATAACTCAAGAACGCTTGGGCCTAGGATCATTAAACTTCATAGGGACATTGATCATGACTCGCAGATGACCTCTTTTGATTTTGAGGTCACTAGGTCAAAGGTCAAGGTCACGGTGACCCGAAATAGTAAAATGGTTTCCGGATGATAACTCAAGAACGCTTATGCCTAGGATCATGAAACTTGATAGGTAGATTGATCAGGACTCGCAGATGACCCCTATTGATTTTCAGGTCACTAGGTCAAGGTCACGGTGACCCAAAATAGTAAAATGGTTTCCGGATGATAACTCAAGAACGCTTATCCCTAGAATCATGAACCTTCATAGGTAGATTGATAATGACTGGCAGATGACCCCTATTGATATTCAGGTCACTAGGTCAAAGGTCAAGGTCACGGTGACCCGAAATAGTAAAATGGTTTCCGGATGATAACTCAAGAACGCTTATGCCTAGGATCATTAAACTTGATAGGTAGATTGATCATGACTCGCAGTTGACCCCTATTGATTTTCAGGTCACTATATCAAAGGTCAAGGTCACAGTGACCCGAAATAGTAAAATGGTTTCCTGATGATAACTCAAGAACGCTTGTGGCTACGGTCATGAAACTTCATAGGTACAATGATCATGACTCGCAGATGACCCCTATTGATTTTGAGGTCACTAGGTCAAAGGTCAAGGTCATGGTGACCTGAAATAGTAAAATGGTTTCCGGATGATAACTCAAGAACGCTTATGCCTAGGATCATGAAACTTCATAGGTACATTGATCATGACTCGCAGATGACCCCTATTGATTTTCAGGTCACTAGGTCAAAGGTCAAGGTCACGGTGACCCGAAATAGTAACATGGTTTCCGGATGATAACTGAAGAACGCTTATGCCTAGGATCATGAAACTTGATAGGTAGATTGATCATGACTCGCAGATGACCCCTATTGATTTTCAGGTCACAAGGTCAAAGGTCAAGGTCACAGTGACAAAAAACATATTCACACAATGGCTGTCACTACAACGGAGAGCCCATATGGGGGGCATGCATGTTTTACAAACAGCCCTTGTTATTATGGAATTACCAATTTTGTTTTGCTAACCCCCTCCTGCCCCCCTTAAAAATTAACATTTATATTGTGCATTTATCAGGAATTAAAGCAAGTTAAATTGTTAATTCTAAACATAAGTCATTATCATTTTGTCATTAAGGTTGACAGTGTTTTGTGTTTTCTTATACAAGAGTATTTTACAATTTCTTTTTTGATAATCATGTAATTTATGTCTTAAGGTACCAAAATTGATTTACGCGAGAACAAAGAGGCCATAGGGCAACTTGCTCAACAGGGATTGTCCCCTATCAAACGAGAGCAGGGAATCAAGCTAGCAAACAAAATAAGGGCTGTGAAGTACATGGAGTGCTCCGCCCTTACCCAACGTGGTCTCAAACAGGTAAACCCCAGTGTTTTTTCTTTTCTTTACAAATTATCATAAAAGGCACTTTCTCAAGACCAACACATTCCCAAAATAAAGTTGCCAATTTTGTTCAATAAGTGCACTATCTGCTAGTATGCATATAAAATGAGCACTGAAACTGAAAATGTCAGCAAAAAGGAATGTAAAATAATATTTAGAATGGTTTGTCTAATTTAGTACCAAGCAATTAAAAAACCAATAATTTCCGATCTTTAGATTACACAACACGAATTTTTGTCAATTTCCTTTTTTTCACCCTATTTCATTTAACTGGGACATTTCCCTATTGGGCAAACAAAATTGCTGAACTCACACCAACCACATTTGTTAATTAACTCTTAACCACTCATATACCCCTTCCTACACACAAACACACACACACTTTCTGCCAGCAACAAATTAGAGAGTGGAGGGGGTTTGCTGGATTAACTGTGAATGTCTGACCCACGGTATTTTCGTCTACAAAAAATTGACCAGCAAAGAATTCCCTTAGTTATCAACGTTCAGCATTCAGTAACGATTGCATTGTCCCCTTGGGTATACAGCTTTTTATGTGCAGTAAAATTGCCTATGTTCTATGTTTGCTTAAATTAATCTGAATAAGTAACCAAAATGCTTGATATTTAGAAATAATTACATCAGACAGAAATTCTGAAAATCTGATTTATTTTTAACATTAAAAAAAGTGATTTAATTTTAAGTTATGCAATTGTAGAGTAGTCATTGTCAGTTATTTATACTGGTAACATTAATATTGAGTTTTTTCTTGACCCACCACATACGAGTGAACGGTAAAAAATGCATGCTTTTGTAAACAGACACACTCACTTTTGACATGCCTTTATGACACATTCAATCAGATGTGAAAATGTTCACATAGGGATATTACTAGCCATTGTTGTTTAATTTAACCTGGTATATAATTTGAAGACTCATTGCCTGAAAAACATGTGCCAGTAATTTGCTACTTTTTTCGTTGTTTTCTCCCTTAGGTTGGTTCTTTTTTTTGTTTTCTCCCTTGAAGTGATTATGAATAAAGTAAAGCAAATTATACCAATGTTTTTGAATTATATACTACTCATGTTTGACAATGTCATTAAAAAATTTAAATTTCCATGAACATTCAACAAAAAGTTAAAAAAATTCTACTGATGTATGAGAACTTTGAAATTTAAATACCAATTATGATTCTCTACATTATTTGGTTTATACCAAGGCCAATCGGAGAGGAAGCATACTGTATAAGGACCACAACTCTCTAAAGTATTCATCAGAGTTATTGCCCTTGTAATATACTTCAAATTCTTGAATCTTGTTGAAAGTAACCTCCTTAGATATTATTTTGGCGTTAATATCTGGTTTCTCGTGTGAATTGAGACATGATGGCATGGTGGCATTCATTTATTGATTATTTTTCTTCACCATGAATTACTTGCAGTTTCAAACCCCCAAATTTCAATTTAACATGTTAATTTCTAGTTATACATGTATACATTGCTATTCTGAGTGTTAATTTGCAAAATATTCATTATGCTTTTCTAAATATCTATGATAGTGGCCATGTTTTTTATGAAAAATAGGTGCGCATTATACAAGGTTGGTCGTAATACAGTAGTCTTGAATGGAGTTCCTGCTCTTTCTTGCAGGTTTTCGAAGAGGCCGTGAGAGCCGTAATACATCCTCAGCCTGTTAGACCAAAAAACAAGTCTTGTCGACTATTGTGAAGTCTGCACCTTTAGGCGACACTTTTAACAAATCACATTGAACATGTGCATGTATAGTGTAAATGTAAAACATTATGCCTTATTACGATATATGACACACGTGTGAAATATTTTTTGAAGCGTGGATTTCATGGATGTAGAATGAGGTTGAAGCCTGCATCATGATAGGTGCGGTCACATTTCAGTTTTATGTGTGTGTACATATTGCGACTGTTGTACTGAAATCTCATCGCTATGGAAATGTAATTTTGTAAGGATCTGAAAAAATTCATACAACAGACCACGTTCAAATTTTCGCTCTCATTTGAAGTCTGTATAATTTACATAAATGCTGTTTCCTTACAAACTCTCCATCTCAGTTGATTTTTACTGTACAGTTTTTATGCCCCCGGTAGGGTGGCATATAGCAGGTGAACTGTCCGTCAGTCTGTTCGTCCATCCGGAAAAAAAACTTAAACGTTGGCCATAACTTTTACAATATTGAAGATAGCAACTTGATATTTGGCATGCATGTGTACCTTATGAAGCTGCACATTTTGAGTGGTGGAAGTTCAAGGTCAAGGTCATCCTTCAAGGTAAAAAAAAAATAAAATCAAATCGGCGTTCTCATGAAGCTGCACATTTTGAGTGGTGGAAGTTCAAGGCCAAGGTCATCCTTCAAGGTCAAAAATAAATAAATAAATTATTTCAAAGCGGCGTTCTCATGAAGCTGCACATTTTGAGTGGTGGGAGTTCAAGGTCAAGGTCATCCTTCAAGGTCAAAGGTCAACAAAAAACAATTATTTCAAAGCGGCGCAATAGGGGGCATTGTGTTTCTTACGAACACATCTTTTGTTGATGATTGTTTAATGGTGTCGTGATATTGAAATCTATTCACATGAAATAACCTGACACTATCAATAGTGTTTAGCAACTAGAATAATTGCATTCAATTTTTCTTGGGTCAACAAAAGCAATACGCATTTTTGTTCAAATGGCGTAAATGTTTCATCGTATGTTTTAAATTTGTAACGAATTGGTGTTTTTTAAAACTGTTTCACAGAGCACATGACATTCTCCTCCATTTTCCTCCAGACAGAGGGGTTTTAGATTACTTGCCCGAACCTAAAGTAATGATTCATTATCATTGTGCATAAAACTGGTACATAACCAATTGATATGAGGGCTTTTTGGCTAAAATGGCTATAGTTTTTGTGTTTACATAATTGTTTTTAAGTTATTTGATAAAAAATGGCTTAACAGATTATTTGGCATTTTTTGCAATATTTTACCCATAACAGCAGATCTAGTTTGATGCAATGTTTATCTGTATTTCAGCCAAACTGGTTCAACGCTTATTTAAAGATGGCCACAAATGGCTTTATTATATTTATTGAACAAATACCATTTGTTTGGACAAAGTAATTTTTCCCAATTGCCTTTAAGCCTATATTTGGCTTTCAGTATAAATAATGTAATGCAGTTTGCTTTCATTGCCTTCATGTATACAAGGTTGTGATGTGTCTGTGACAAAGAAAACTGTACATAATATCAGGACGATATGTTGCTACATGTTCCTATTTTGATGTATTGTATATTTGGATACAAGGGTATGGTTCTGTTTGTAATTTGTGGTCCATTGGTATTACCCTATCAAGTTTGTTGTCCATTGGTACTACCCTATCATTTTGTTTTTCGGTAGCTTACATACATACATAACTATAGATTGTATGTTAATTATTTCATTTAAATAACATAAATAGGTTAAATGTTGAAGACCTGGTTTCATGGCATTGCCTTGTTTCTTGCTGTATCCATTATTTTCTGTGCCATTATTTCTACAACAATTTAAGGCATACTTCACACATCAATGTAACCTAGATATATTAATGGACGTGAGAAGTTGGCACTCTTGTTATCTTATTACCTTTCAGTTGTTGCCTTTTATTGCTCCTGTAATAACCCATAATACCAAAGTCTGAATCCCTAAAATAATTATATCAAAACTTCACTTTTGTAATGTTTTTATGCATGTTAATACCAACTTTGCCAGTACCAAAAGATGATTTATCATTACTATGGCTGATGAAATAACATGATGATTTATAAATATTGTTTATTGGTCAAGTTTTAAACATTTGAAATATGTTTTAGTTTTATAGCTATAATAATTTTATGTAAGGGAAAACAGCCAAATGTTGTCAAAAAGATAATTAAAGGGAAAATGTCAATTTTGCTGTTACATAGAATACAACCATGTGCACCTGTAGAGCTGTTCTTTGAAACAAAGTGTTAATTATATCAAGCCTCAATGTTTTTATTTCTGTGTTATTTGTCCCATGCCATGAACAACCAATCTTTTTATATTTTACACTGATTTTTATATTATTTATGTTGTCACATGTTGTGTTGCTCCATTTTTGTTTGCCTACACTTTTGTGTGTATATTTTTAATTGAAACAAAATCTCATTGACTCACTTGTATATGACTTATTGTGCACTTTGCCAAATAAGAAGATGGCTAAAAATATGGAAATACATTTAACTCATTGCCACTCAGAATCAAAGTGAAAATGGCTGTATGCAATCAGCATAAAACCAGAACAGCCTGCTAGTAATTCACAGTCTGTTCAGGTTGTATGCTGTTTGCTGCTCAATAGTATCTAAGGGTTGGAAATGAAGCCTTAAAAACTTGAATTAAATATAACTTTGTAAGTGACTACAAATGCGTCAAAATACATATCTAAGTGGTAAAGGTTTAACCATATCAAATGGGCATATGAGAAGAATCTCATAGTTTCACAGTAAATATAAGCGAAGAAAATTTTCAGTCAGGGATAGCCTTTCTTTTTACATCACATGCAATCTTTTTTCTGGTGAGAAACTGTTTTATAGGAAACAACTTTACCGGTACATCACTAATTTGGAATGAAATAAGAGGAATTACAAGAGATACACCTCCAATGAATATTTATTAAAAGCAAGCGGCAAATCGCCTATTCATGCCAGGACAATACACAACAAAATCACAACACAAAATATATAAATAAATAACTTCAACTTTGGTAACCACCTTAGAATTGTTTATGCCAAGGATTGGAGTTAAAACCAGTTTAAAGTCTTGCCAAACCTCATGCTGAATCCACCAAATTTCTCTCAACACTGATGTATATATACAGAGAAAGTGTTATCTATGCTGTTTGAAATAAATGAAATTATTGTTCATATCTTAACATGTTAATGATGTGCAATGTTTATTTGTGCTTGCCATATGTTTGTGTTAACATTTATTTTAATGAAATAGCAGGTATATGACACTTAAGCTAGGTTGACAACAAGTTCAAATGTATATTGTATAATGCGAGTCATCTGTTTGCATATCAGCAGTTTTTTTATAAATGTATTTTTAAAGAAGACTTGCATATGCATTTCAAGATTTTTATGTGTATTTGGTACTTGAAATTTTACACTTGAACTTTAACATATTGACATGTTTGTGGTGCATTTTAGACTTTGTATTATTATCGATGGTAAATGAAGCTTTATTATGCTTGACCCGTAGTTTCCACTGCAGTTAACATGTTTGTAAATTATGTTGGTATTTAAGGTATTCAAAGTAATGATTGATGCAATAATTGCATTGATATAGTTAATTTCTTGGTTTTAATGATTTATTATTCTTGATCCTATGGCGAAATCAACATTTCAGATACATATGCTGTTAATTAAATGCCATACAAGTGCAATACTAATAGACCATTGTAATGTTATTTACCGTTTCACTGTATGTGTCTAACTGTGGATTCCTGTGCATTATTAATTGCAATTTAATCTCTTATTATAGCTTCCTAGTCAGCCTGTGTTGTTATTTATTTCACGATTCTGTTCAAGTTGTACCTATCTGAGTCTGGTTGCTTACAACGACCAGATTAAGCTAAAAGTTCTTATTTTTTATCAATTTATTTTTATGTCCCCCACCCACTATAGTGGGGGACATAATTGTTTTTGCCCTGTCTGTCTGTTGGTCTGTTTGCTCCAACTTTAACATTTGCAATAACTTTTTCAATATTCAAGATAGCAACTTGATATTTGGTATGCATGTGCATCTCATGGAGCTGAACATTTTGAGTGGTGAAAGGTCAAGGTCATCCTTCAAGGTCAGAGGTCAAATATATGTGGCCAAAATCGCTCATTTTATGAATGCTTTTGCAATATTGAAGATAGCAACTTGATATTTGGCATGCATGTGTATCTCATGGAGCCGCACATTTTGAGTGGTGAAAGGTCAAGGTCATCCTTCAAGGTCAAAGGTCAAAAAAAATAATCAAAGCGGCGCAGAATTGGACATAGTGTTTCTGACAAACACATTTCTTGTTGTAACTTAATTTTTAACCTTTTAACCCTTTCAGTGCGGGAACTGAATTTTAAAGGCCTTTGCAAACAGTTTGGATCCAGATGAGACGCCACAGAACGTGGCGTCTCATCAGGATCCAAACTGTTTGCTATTCTGATAGTATTCTTTGAAAAAAATCGAAGAAAATGCTAATTTTAGAAATTCAGCAGACAACATTTAAGCAGACGATAAATTTCCCAGCATGCAAAGGGTTAATATATGATTTTAATATTAACAGTTTTTTTTGCATTCTGGAATAATTTGCGTATGTTTTGTTATGACATTTCATTTAAAAAAAAATTTGGGTCAATGTTAACATATTGTTACCTTAACATGCCATTTAAGATAGATTTTATCACTTAGTTTGTGTTGTTGGTATAAGGCGTAGTGAACGTGACTGGTATTCCTTAATATTGGTGCATTTTGCATTAAGCTATTTTTTGTTTTGATTTATGGTTAAAAACACCAAGGTATACTTCTAAGACTTGAACATTAACATTGTCCACTATTTCAACTCATAATTCCCCTTCCACGTTTTCGTCTTGATTTGATTCATGTATTTACTTTACAATAGTTTCTGGGTGGTGTAAAACTGGCGTTATGGGGCGTTGTATTATGCTATAAGAGTTGTAATGGTGCTTGTTATACCGTTGTTTGCTTCTCCATTTAGGATTTGCAGTCTCTACTGTTGTGATTCTATTTATTAATTCACAACGTTTCTTTCTTCTATTTATGGAAAATGTACGGTGGATTTTTAAAGAAAATTATGTGAAATGATTCCCTTTATTGAACTACTGAGTTGAACGCTTATATGTATAGAACCCATACGTTCAAAGTGTTTATGTATGTATTATCGACATTTAATAATGGTATAATTATGGAACAACTATATTTTCTTTTTCCGTGTATATAATCTCTCATAGGTAGTTTGCATATGATTACAAATAAATGGGTTGTTTATTTCTTTTTTAACTGGTAGATCAACATAACATTGATGATACTGCTTTATTTTAAATCATTAATGTGTATTTGAATGGTGCATTATGTTTGATATCTTATATGAGATGCATTTACCACACATCATCTTTTACCATATGGCATAATAATTAATTATTCGCCTGTTTTGATAAATATTATAATTTAACAGACTCAATGAAGAATCATTATGTGTATGTATGAACATTTTTGAAAATAAGCAGATCTACACTATGATTATAATTGCAAGAGCATAATATAAACAGACGCATGTGTGGTTTAGAAGATGTTAGTATTGTTTAAAGCAATACTTTTTACGCCTGTTCATTTGTATAGAACAATTATACATCTTTAAATACTATGACTAAAATATTGATGGAACCAAGATTAAGATTGTATTATAAAACAGTTATTACAGAGAAAAATGCTGTGTACTCAGTGGTTGTGTTTGAACAATGAGTTTGCAAATGATGTTGAACCTAATTTAGATTTTAACTAATTCTAATTATATTCGCACCAAGACAGGTATCGAGCCAAGTTGCTACATACTAATGTCATGTCCACGTATCCCCACGTATGTGTAAGCAAGGTGTACATATCAGTCTGTATCTGATAAAACTGTGTAAGGATTAATAAAGGAATACGAAATCCAACCAAAAGTTGTGTCATTTATTGATGTGTGTACTTATGCTCAAGCCAAGAGGACGACACCTTGTGATGTGTCTTCGATGTATAAAAAGCTATAAACGTAACTTTTGCCGTTCGCGGCGTTGATCCCATATTTACATGAATCTGCTTATATGTGCTCATATGGAGTTATCAATTTGATGCGGTGCATTGTAAGCGGTAATAATACGGTTTGGTGCAGTTCCCTGTTAAATGTGAATTAGGCAGAACAAAACTGATCTGAAACAAGGAATGAACATGTAAATTACTGCCGTTGATGAGCTCATCTGAATGAACCAGAAACTGCTTCACCGCATTTGCTGGTAACACGTGCTATTGTGAATTCTTTTGACATGCATATGGCTTCTTTAGTTTACTCAAACCACAATAGTACATGTATGTTCGTAGACACAAAGAGTATAAAGGATTGTACAACACTATCATTTGCACACTTGATATTCGTTAAACAACGAACGACACTATGGGTTCAATAAATAACAGAATAAAAGTCGAATCGATCTAAAAGGAATTAAGAATTTTGTTATGAAATATATTTGATCCACTAGGGTATAATCATATAATTACATTATAAACTCTTTATAACGTTTAAGTGAATTGCTGTCGAAGTTTCAGTTGAAAATTTTCATTTGATTTCTAATGTTGTGTAAATATTATTTTATTATCATTAAACAACAACAAAACAAAACAAATTATGATAATACTATTTATTGAAACAATATTTAAAGCGATTAAAATTTTACGACAGACAATTTAATAACTATTCACAATGCGACGCTGTTTGTTTATATTTTCAAAGTGTCTAAAAGATGTCTACTGTATATAGAGGATATAAATCACAAAACAAGCATACTGACAAGACAGTTTTGTTAATAACAAAGCATTTAACAGTTGCAATTCAGAGGTATATAAAGAGTCTGTTACGCTTTATTATTTAGTAACGCACACATTGGAAATGTCGCTGGTAGCGTTTTTCCCGAGTGTTGATTGCCCAACATAGGAGTAACGTTTTAGCATATGAACAAGTCCTTTCAATTACGTGACCAAACTAATGTTTTAGCATATGAACAAGTCCTTTCAATTACGTGACCAAACACTGATACAAACAAGAGGACAACCAAGGCCCTTTATCATCAAACTGAAAATTCATTGTGATAGTAGAGTGATCTAAGCAAGAAAGTGTTTAACGTGTTACTAAGGACACTAACAACAAACGGACTGCCACCAGGTGACACCACATAGATCTAACAGTGATGATTCGGATAAATTCGGTGGGAGGCCACTATATGATGCTACATAAAAAATACAAAACACCTGGACCATGCTGTTTCAGAAGAGGTGATTTTTACGTGTTCAAAAGATACATTTGAGGAAATCAAGAAATCAGAGGACGAGCAATATTTGGACCAAAGGGACATGATACCATAGGACGAGCAACATTTGGACCAAAGGGACATGAAACCATAGGACGAGCAACCTTTGGACCAAAGGGGCAAGAAACCATAGGACGTGCAACATTTGGACCAAAGGGGCGAGAAACCATAGGACGAGCAACATTTGGACCAAATGGGCATGATACCACAGGACGAGCAACATTTGGACCAAAGGGACATGAAACCATAGGACGAGCATTAATTGGACCAAAGGGGCATGATACCACAGGACGAGCAACATTTGGACCAAAGGGACATGAAACCATAGGACGAGCAACATTTGGACCAAAGGGGCATAATACCATAGGACGAGAAACATTTGGACCAAAGGGGCATGATACCATAGGACGAGCAACATTTGGGCTAAAGGGGCATGATTTGAATAAACTTGGTAGATGACTTGCTTCTTGACGGATACCAAGTGACTGGGTCTTGCGGTTCCAGAGGAGAATTATTTTTTACTATATACATATAAGGGAAAGCAAGTTATCCGCAGTTTTGACCTCAAAGGCACGATTTCAAGAAACTTAATAGAGAATCACTATATGATGTTACACAACAAGTACAAAAAGAGATTTTTATGGTTCCTTTACAAATGTATATAGTTTTCCCCGTGTGACCTACATTTATAGTGGACCGGGACGATCAAAACTGTTTAAGAGGGTAACGCAAAGATTCCCCCTGTACAATTTTATGAAAATCTGCCCAGCGGTTATGGAGATTTCGTTTGCAGCACATTGTAGAAGAAACACGACACACCACAGACAGCACACCACGGACAACACAGGACGGACAGCACATTACGGATGACACATGACGGACAAAACAGGACGGACAACAAACGACAGACAACACACGACGGATAACACAGGACAAACAACACACGAAGGTCAACACAGGGCGAACAACACACAACGGACAGCAGGAGACGGACAACAGGGGACGGACAACACACGATGGAAAGCACACGGGCAACACAGGGCGGACAACACACGACGACTGACACCTAAGTGACACCTAACACAATAGCACATCATGATTTCTACGCGCGCGAATGTAAGCTAAAACATTATACTTATATATAGAAAGCATGTTTTACCGCAATAAAAACAATTAATAAATTCAGTCTTTTACATATACAAATATACATGTACATATGCCTAGAAAAATCATGTTATACCATAATCATATCTTAATGAAACACATACACACATATACACACACAAACATGTACACCTATTTTTGAAAATCACCTTATACTGCAATGAAAACTTATTTAGGTGAACAGTTCATTTAAGCCAATGTCCAAAATATACAAACATACATGTACATATGTCAAGGGAAATCATGCTATTTCATAATTATCAGTTGATTTAAGCAATACACAAACACACATGTACACCTGTATAGGCAAATCATATTATGACACAACACAACAGTGAATTTAAGTCAATGTCCACAAGTACAAACATTCATGTAAATATGTTAAGGAAAAGCGTGTTATATCACAATGGTCATTTAGAAAAAGTCACACACAAACACACCTGTTTAGGAAAAACATGTAATACAACAACGAAAATAGCTCACTTAAAGGGATCTTTTCACGCTTTGGTAAATTGACAAAATTGAAAAAAGTTGTTTCAGATTCGCAAATTTTCGTTTTAGTTATGATATTTGTGAGGAAACAGTATTACTGAACATATACCATGGTCTAATATAGCCATTATATGCATCTTTTGACGATTTTAAAACCTAAAAATTATAAAGCGTTGCAACGCGAAACGATTGAATAATTTGGAGAGTTCTGTTTTTGTCGTTAAATTTTGTGAAAATACAAAGATTGCTTATATAAGGTATAAAATACGTCAAGTATGTGTACTCGGCGGAATAGCTCAGTAGGCTAAAGCGTTTTTACTTCAGGACTCTGGCAGGACTCCAGGGGTCACTGGTTCGAAACCTGCTCCGGGCAATGTTCTTTTCCTTTTTTTAATTTTATTCTTGATTTTTTACTGGAGCTTTTACGATCCAATGTTTACATTTATCAATATAAAGCATTTAATGAATAAGTTAAAAAATGCCAAAATCTGTGAAAAGGCCCCTTTAAGGTAGCGCACCCGTAATGATTTCCCGCGATTTCTCTGAAGATTGAATAGCCTTTGTGAAATTTGTCTTAGCCGAGTGGTTAAGGCGATAGACTAGAATTCTTTTGGGATCTTCCCGCGCAGGTTCGAATCCTGCCGACAACGCATACTTTATGCGACGCGTTTTATTATCTGTCTATTTCTTGGTATTTTTGCTGTATATAGTGTATCTATAAAAACTAAGTTTAAAATATTACTTAAATGATACTTTTTGGAATTGTATGACACTTTGTTTTTAACCAACCCAATTTCTTCTTGGCTGAAACCACTTACATTTCATGGCGCTCTTCCATAGATAACAAGTTATACAAAATAAATGTCTGTAAAAGAATACTTATTTCATCTTGTTTAAACTTTAAACACCTTTACTGCATCTGTACACACCAATCGCATGCCCATATTTGGACATCTGGATGAATTATGGAACTTTCATATACCCCAGGGGTGCAAATAAACTGGAAAAAAGCCGAGCGTGGGGGTGGTTTTGAAAAAATCAGTGTATTTTTTTAAAGCACGGAAAGCCTACCTAAAAATGTGCATGTAGTTCAATGAAATGATGCTGATTAAGAAAATAATACATTAGATTATATTTGGAAAGGTGCTCATTATGGGTGCGCTACCTTAAGCTATTGTCAACATAAAAAACATACATGTACATATGCGTAAGAATCATTTTACATAATGATTATCTGTTAATAAAATCTATACACAAACACACATGTTTAGGAAAATCATGTTATGGCACGGCGAAAACATTTAATGTATGCCAATGTCCACATGTAAAAACATTCATGCGAATATGTCTAAACAAATCATGTTATATCACTATCATCTTTTAGCCTGGTGATACCGTCTACCAGTGTATTAAGCTTTTGTCTTCAAATATACATTTTTTAAATAAATGAATCAAAGAAACTATATCAGATTGGCGTACATGTACCCCTTTTCATGCAGAAATAAGCATTATGTTTGTTTATGCATTTTTGCTCAGATATTGGCTACATTCTACACTTGGTCAACATTCATTTTATCCGTTGGGATGGTACCGTGTACAAAGTTTTAATGATAACCAATCTGGATGGTTGCGAGAATAAACTTCAGTTTTGACTTTAGCTTAACAGACAAGAGTAAATGTTGGATGAACAAAATACATAGTGGTTTACATGTTATTTCATGTATTAATTCATAATGTACCAAACTTAAAACCATTTCGTACTTATTCCTTAAATAACATATCAAACGAAGTTTATATTTTGACCATAATATCATATTTCGTAAATATAATTGTACCATACTATAATTATGAAAGGCATTATTGATCTTTTCCACGGAATATGCCGTGTGAAAATATTGGTAACCAATTAAACCAAACATAAGAAGTAAAAGAGCAGATATATGAAATGTTTGTGACTACATTGGTATATGGTACCCACTGGTAGACAGTACTCTTACTATAACGTGTTGACGTGTTTAGGGCAAGCATGTTATACTACAATGAATAAAGCTAATTTAAACCGATGTCAACATGAACAAGTCAACATGTACATATATCTAAGGAAAACATTTTATATCATGCACATCAGTAAGTAAAAGCTATAAACAAAACGTATATACAACAAGTAAGAGAAGTCATGTTATACCGCACGCAAAGCAGTTGATTTTAATCGCAATCCATACGATAAAATCCGATAAATTTCAACCAAGTGTTATTTCTGATCAACGTCAATACCGTTAATAACACTGTCTTTCGTTCATCTGAGGACAAAGTGGCTACATTCTGAATACTTTATAAATATTCGTGTCGGAAACTAAAGGATTGATAACCAAGAACTAAATTGCTATACCGGTGGTATTTATTTTACAACTTTAACGTACGTGTACAGTCTGGCAAGCTGTCACAAACTTCTAATAAATTTGGAGATAATGTTTAAACTCGGAATGTTTCCTTATTAACGGAACGTATCGACTTTATTGTCTCTAAGCACAACAATGTATTAAAGCAATACATATTCACACTTTTCAAGTTTTTAATTTATCAATTATCAGTGGGTTTTAAATTCGTGCCGACAAAAAAGACACCAAAATACCACAATGTCACTAAATCTCGGTTCACCTTTTATTACCAGTGCCCACGCAAATAGCGGCACGTAACGTACATTCCCGCGCCCGACAAAAGCATCACTGGATATTTGTTTATAAAAATAAAAATAAATATTTTGCTGAACGTTAAAAAAAACGAAACCTATATGATAAGCGACTCTCTAGTAAACACTTGTAATAAATTAAAATCATATATTAGAAATATGATTTTATGTTATATTTGTGTGTCAGAATGTTACATTCACTGTAGTCTGGATGAAAAATGGATTCTTATTGGATCTATGATTTGAATCAATGCATATGAAGTCATTCGATTTGGCGCCATATTGTTGTGTTTTGATAAGTTGTCATTTTCATGCGCGTATAAATACCCGTTGTAGAAAGCTAGGCGGTGTGTAGATATAGTTTTCAATTATTAATCTCAAAAACAAGACTTTGAAAAAGTCATATAATTAAAAAAATATGTTTTTTTTATCGTAAATCGTCGAACAACTCATGATTAGAAGTATAGGTATGAATGCTATCTAATCACCCGAGCCTCGCACTCGTGATTTAATTCATCCGCATCTATTCTCCCGAAAACAAATCATTTTTACTTAAATGTGTTCGTTATGGTAGACCTTATATTAACAATTGACGTTTCGCGTATTTCCAAACCAGTTTAAAGATGCGCTATCGGATGTTAATGCGAGAGTCCTTGCATATTATGTCTGTGAAGTTTCAATGTTTATATGGGCCGTGCTCTGTAAAAAGGGGGTTTAACGCATGTGCGTAAAGTGCCGTCCCAGATTAGCTTTTTCAGTCCACACAAGCTAGTCAGGGACGACACTTTCCGCCTAAACTTTATTTTTGCTTAGAAGAGACTTTCTTTAAACTAAATATATCATAAACGCGAAAAGTGGGGTCTCTGATTAGCCTGAGCGGACTGCAAAGGTTTTTCTTGGACGACACTTTACTCACATGCATTAAACACATTTTTCATAGAGTACGGCTCATATATGTGAGATTCCTAAGTTGAATGTTGTTTCACTCTAACGTTTAAGGCGAACGTTCATATCATATTCATTTTTCATCGAGCTTCTAGAGTGATATTTTTACATAAAATGTATACTTTCAATGCCTATTTTAACAAATAATTGAGTGTGTATAAGTGTAATTTTTCTATGGGGAATATACAATATCAGGTAAGATCACAAACGTTCTAGGATGCTGTTGAAATAGGCAAAAGGAAGAAAGCTAGACCAATCTGGAAATATTTTCAAATATATACCTAAATAAAGATAGAACCTCAATCAAATACACGTTTTACAGTTAAATCACAGTGTAATATTCCATTTAAATTTGCTAGATTATATTTAATTGTACTTCTTTTTATACGAATGCCTTGGCCGCAAAGTTTTAAACAAAATAAACATGGCAGACAAGCAATAACAGGTCGATATATCGCCAGAACAATATAATCAGTTATGAAGTTCACAGACTACAGACCAGGTGAAACCACGTGATGTGCCATTGCATGGCGCATCATTATATGACCAATCATGTCCCCATTCGGCGACAACACAAAAATCATCGGAATAGTTTGGTTCGCCACGAGTCCAAGAAACGTACGGCACGTTTGTGCCATCGTATTCACTCCTGATTTTTTCTGTTCCTTCCTTTTGAACGCCCAACCAGAAAGAGTGCATGTCTGCAAGAATATGTATACATATAAACAATGAGTTAGCGGTATATGAATGATTTCTATATTTATATACTTCCTATGTTTGCATCATAAGAGCGTTATATTTTATTTAATGCAACAATACACTGTATATAAATTATATTGTAATTCAAGGCCACAGCCAAACATGCCCTCGTTCACATTTTGATTATTAGTAATTTAGTTATAGTTATAATTTAGTTATAGCAAAAAGCTAAATAATATAAAGCAATTAATTGTACGTGGCATTTTACAAATTATACACACACATATATAGTCTATATAACTATGTTATAAAAATTTAAGATCGGTGAGGCCTTGATAACCGATGAAACACCAGTCGTCAAACTAAAACCGTTATAAACTATATCAACTGATGTAATAATACACCATTTCATTGGTTGCATTTTCCACCCAATCTGTGCCAGGAATCTTACTGATATCTCATAGATTTTGATGCGTTCGGTTATCCATGTTTCAAGCCTTTGTCAAACGACCGAGTATTTTAATACAAAGTTTGATTTTAGTAAACGAATATATAAGCGATAAAAATAAGCTGCAAACAACAGCACAAAAACAAAACATGCCATTCCATATAAGTAAAATTTATTTTAAAAATAGATAAACATTATGGTTTATATTTTTTCTACGCTTAAATGTTGATATTATATAATGTGTATGTAACTTAAGACACAATATCTTTCGTAACCATATAAAGCACATAGACGAGTAGAATTTGTACAACAAATTATTGCTCAATTGGTCGATTTACTTAGCCAGACATTTATCATTTGACATTCGGAATTTGCTCACCGGTTAAAAACATACTCTGTTAAAAAGGTAAAAACAACCGCATTTACATTATATTGAAATTAATTCATAGGTATATGACCAATTACGAGTTTATATTTCTCAATATAATGCAATATTGTAGGATATAATTTTCTCTTTTTAAAGTCCATTGTACATCAAACATATATGAAATAGCACTGTAGTTACATGCAATATTGGATGCCTGGCTCTTCACCCAATCGTGTTCACTCCGGCTATCGATTATGATCAAGTGACCACCACAATTCGTACACCTATTCTATTAACAAAAACGTTAAATGAAAGTAAGGAGTCTCAAAATATATGTTAATTAATGTTAATATGCTATTAAATATATAACATGCATTGTAAACTACATGCCACATCTGAACATCACTTTTGACTGCATAACACATCTGAACATCACTGGTAACTACATGAAACATTTAAACAGCACTGTCAACTAAATCACACATCTTAACAGCAATGTCACTACTACATGGCAAATCTGAACAGCAATGTCAATTACATGACACATCTGAACAGAGCTGTCAACTTCATGACACGAAATGACACGTCTAAATAGCACTGTCAACTACGTGACATATATAAACAGCACTGTAAACTACATGACACACCTGAACAGCACTGTCAACTACATGACAAATCCGAACAGTGTCAACTACATGACCCATCTGAACAGAACAAGCAACTATATAACACATCTTAACAACTACAAGAACACCTGAAAAGCACTGTAAACTACATGACACATCTGAACAGCAGTGTAAACTATATAAGGCATCCGAACAATGTCAACTTCATGACCCATCTGAACGGAACTAGCAATTATATTACACCTCTAAACAACACTGTAAACTGCAGGACACATCTGAACAGCACTATTAATTACATAACTTATCTGAACGGTACCGTAAACAACATAAAACATCTGAACAACACTGTTAACTATATGACACATCTGAACAGAGTGTCAAATACGTGACACACCTTACCAGCACTGCTCTATACATGACACATCTGAAAAGCACTCTTAACTACATGACAAATTTTAACAGCACTGTTAACTTTATGACACATCTGAACAGCGGTGTCAACTTCATGACACATGTGAACAACACTGTCAACTACATGATACATCTGGACAGCACTGTCAACTACATGATACATTTGAACAACACTGTCAACAACATGACACATCTGAATAGCACTGTGAACTACATGACCCATCTAAACAGCATTGTCAACTACATGGACCATCTAAACAGCAATGTTTCATAGATGATACATCTGAACACGGATAACATGATACACCTTAACAGAACTGTCACATACATTACACATCTGAACAGCGTTGTCAACTACATAACCAATGTGAACAGCACTTTTTACTACATGACAAATTTGAACAGCACTGTCAACTACATGACACATCTGAACAACGGTTTCAATACATGACACATATGAACAGCATTGTCAATTACACGATAGATCTGAACAACACTGTCAACTACATGACACATCTTAACCACACTGTCAACTTCATGACACATCTGAATAGCACTGTCAACTACATGACGCATCTGAATAGCACTGTTATCTACATAACGTACCTGAACAGCAATATCAAATTCAAGACACATCTTAACAGTACCTTTAACATCATAACACATCTTAATAGCATTATCAACTACATGACACATCCAAAAATCAGTGTCAACTACATGACATATCTGAACAGCACTATTAACTGCATGACACATCTGAACAGCACTGTCGACTAAACGACACATATGAACATCAGTTTTAATAAATTGCATATCTGAATAGCAGTATAAGCTGCATCTTATATCTTGTTACACATCCCTTCGTTTTTTCGTTTTGTTTTTGTATCTTAGCGCTTGAAAATGATTTTTTGTTCAAGCTGAATAGACTTTTGTCTACTTTGAATCTGAACTTCACAACCACTTAACTTATTTATGACGAATAATGAACTGTCATTTTCTTATTTAAAGAAATAAATTAAAAATGAAGCAAAGTGTATTACATACCTATTAAACTAATTTTAATTGTAGATTTTTATTGTAACACGCTTCCACTTAGATTTTTGTAACGATTACCGAATTATAAATAAGTATAATCATCAAAGCGCCCCGCATATCCATGCAGATCATTGCATATGTATTCAATATATCAAAAACACTTATAATAACACATTTTTACTTAGTTTTCTCAATTATAACTCAGATCCATTTTCGCAGCTCGTTATTCCCTATTAAAAGCGAATAAGATACATTTTAAAACTAATGTATACCGCATCGCACACATGATAAGCAATATTAACCACACCTTACATCTGATCAGCAATATCAACCACACTTTACATCGGACCAGCAATATCAACCACACCTTACATCGTACCAGCAATATCAACCACACCTTACATCGGACCAGCAATATCAACCACACCTTACATCTGACCAGCAATATTAACCACACCTTCATCGGACCAGCAATATCAACCACACCTTACATCTGACCAGCAATATCAACTACACCTTACATCGGACCAGCAATATCAACCACTCCTTACATCGGACCAGCAATATTAAGCACACCTTTCATTGGACCAGCAATATCAACCACACCTTACATCGGACCAGCAATATCAACCACACTTTATATCGGACCAGCAATATCAACCACACCTTACATCGGACCAGCAATATCAACCACACCTTACATCGGACCAGCAATATCAACCACATCTTACATCGGACCAGCAATATCAACCATACCTTTCATCGGACCAGCAATATAAACCACACCTTATATCTGACCAGCAATATCAACCACACCTTACATCAGACCAGCAATATTAAGCACACCTTACATCGGACAAGCAATATCAACCACATCTTACATCGGACCGGCAATATCAACCACACCTTACATCGGACCAGCAATATCAACCACACCTTACATCGGACCAGCAATATCAACCACACCTTACATCGGAAAAGCAATATCAACCACACATTATATCGGACCAGCAATATCAACCACACATTACATCGGACCAGCAATATCAATCACATCGCACATCGGAATAAAAATATCAACCATACCTTACATCGAAACAACAATATCAACCATACCTTACATCGGAATAACAATATCAACAACATCACAAATCTGAACAGTAATGTCAGATCATGCATCTGAACAGAAATGTCAATAAAATAACACATTTGAACATCAATGTCAAACACCTCAAACAGTTCGTGTTTAATATTTAATACATTTCACATCTCGTACCTGGAACACACTTCGTCATTTCCGTCCAATTGCCCTTTGTACATTGGCTGACTATTTTTGCTGGGTCAAGGGGACTGTAGTGATCATCGCAAGTCAAATGTCTAGTGGCATTCTCGTAAATAGAATCTCCGAGCACCGTCCCATGTGGTTTGTTCTCAAAATGAGGGCATACTACAAAATAAGGGTTTCAAACGATATAATGTGTAAATAATTAACTTAATTCACTGAAACTATTACAAGTTGATGAAAAAAAACCAAATCTGTTTGTACATAGCTACGAGGCCTTTCAAAAATTGCTTAGCCATTGATGATGACTTATATTCTCAGGGATTCATAACACCACTCTGCATGTTAAATGAAGTATGGTAATCAACTGATATTGTTTAGTGACACAATATTATTTTAATTTCATTAACACATGTTTACAATGTTTGTTCAAAGCCACAACAAGTGGTTCAAACATCCTTTCACTGATACAATCGCCATATTGAATGTGTTTATGTCTTACACAGTTTACCATTCCTATTTTATCGGTATTTCTCTTCCTCTTACTGACTGTGTTTAAAATCTTCAAATAAACAAACATGTTTTAACTTGAGTCGTTGCAGGGTCCTCATATAACTTAAGTGTTAAATTTCTCCTTTAAATTGTCTAATGTAACGTTTTTACTATAACAAACCTTATCTCTTCTCATGTAAAACACAAACGACTGCAGCAAAACAATTACAAAACAATTACAATTTTTATATTTTCTTTTAGCATCATATAAATCTTGGAAATATTAATCCCCAGTTTATTTATATAACTGAACTAGGCATGGTGGTGAATTCTTTAATCGAATTTGAATATTAAATTTGCCTTATTCGAATCTGTACGAATATTCGATTGATAAACCCCTAGAACCAAATGTCCAAACTTTGTAACGTCCGTCAATAGTTATGTTTTTCGTTTCTTCCATGCATAGTTAAGGAAGTCGTATTGTCTGTATCATTATTTCAAAATAATTAGTGTGTTTTAATAGGTTTAATAACTCATGTTTATTACCGGTAATCATAGTTTATAAGTAGAACATACACGCCATATTTTTAATCCCAAATCGGGCCATTTAGAATTCATCAGGATACTATGTTATTTTATCCTTCATGTTCATTAACAGACTTTAAAAATCATGTTCTGATCTGAAAGTGAATTACACAGGTTCTTCGTTGAAACCGTGTCTAGCGTGTTATTCGACTGCAGCTTTAATAGACCTCTCAAATTAGTGTTCATTATAATAGCAGCCAAAGTTTCAACGCTAGATAATGTCTGGTAATGCCTCAGTAACAATTAATCCGGTCGCCGGCCGATGTGTCTGATCTCCAGGCATCGGGAAGACTGGACACGTCGGAGCCTTCCGCCGTCCGATGAGTGACAAAGTTTAAAACCTCAGTCACAAATAGACACCGATCACCGTCCGATCAGCGGCCGACGTTTCTTGTTCCGCTCATCAGGCCTGCGCCGGCCGATGATCGCACGCACATCGGGTCATTTTGTAGTGTCGGGCGGCGTCCGGATTAATTTTGTATATCACAGTTGGTTTTACCCGAAATCGGGCCCGGAAAGGAATCGAGTTGAGATCGAAAAAAGATCGGACGATCAACGAACGGTTATCGCCCGGCGTGCGCCCGACATCGGATTTATTGTACATGTATCATAACGAGCATCGTCCGGGGTCCGTCGGGCATCGTGCGGAGGCCCTCCGGCAATAAGACGGTCGCCGGCCGATGTATGTGCATCTGGGAAATACCTTTACGTTTGCCGATTCACGTTCAATGAATCCGATGTCGGGCGATCGCCGGGCGATACCCGTGCGTTGATCGTCCGATCTTGTTTCGATCTCAACTCGATTTCTTCCCGGGCCAAACGTCGGGTAAAATTTTAAGTGACACTTAAAATTAATCCGGACGCCGCCCGATGCTTCAAATTGGCCCGGTTTCCATGCGATCATCGGCCGGTCGCCAGCCCGAATAGCGAAAATATGCGTCGGCCGCTAATCGGACGGTGATCGGTGTCTATTTGTGACTGAGGTATAACATAGATTTATCGAGAAACAAATTGCTCGTTGCATGTGAATTTCCCGCGCCGATATCCGAACATTTACGAGCGAACGCGATATTTGCTTCGGGCAGGTCACGAGAACTACGTCGTGCATCTTAAACTGCCCGAAGCTAATATCGCGTTTGCTTGTAAATGTTCTGATATCGTAGTTTTGATAAAAGCGCAGAACCGAAATGTTTATAAAAGCAGTATTATCAGAGGATTATTTATTATTCAAATATCCTTTAGGATAATAACACTGAGCTTATATGTTTTAACTCCGAAAATCAAAATGAAAAAATGAGGTTATCATGGGTGGGATGCGCGATCTAGTTGATGCTGATGAATCTATAGGCGACTGCAGAATGGTGGGTGAATAAAATTCCGTTCGCAGCTGTTGTCCAATTAGTACATTAAGACATTAGCACTGTGTAGTTAGATGTTCAGCACTGTAAACCACTGTTCGATGAAACAGGTTTTTGATTGACTAAGAACAACTGCATTTCAGCGGGACGCTCACCGAAACTTTACTGTCATCAGAAAATTGACTAATACACGACGGTCTAATGCAAACGACTTAAGTTGTATTAAAGTCGGTTTTTATGCAGAATATCATTTAAGTTAATATGCTTATATAACTGCGTCGATGTTGTTAAGTGCACTCGACTATACAATCTACAATGTGGGATGTGATAATAAAATGTAAATTGATAGCCTTTAGAACATTAAGTTGATATAACTGGAGTAGGAAAAACTGACACGCCAAAATGCTTGTTTAAAATATTTTCATATTATTACGCGGAGGATGTTAACTATAAACATCGCTTCTAGTTCGAAAACAGCGAAAACAAGGAAGTTATTGTAAGAATGTTTAAAGTATGACTATTATTTAACCGCATTTTGCACAAGTTTCCGTGAAATGTACTTGATATCGCTTTTTCAGGAAGTTTAGATCCGGACTAGACTCGAAAATGTTGTAAGTACGGTCCATCATTGGACGGTCCAAACGTATGTATGACTTCAAATGAAAGGATGATATTTAACACACTATTTTGTACTATATTGGAATACTTCGTAATAAATATTTGTAAATGCGTACGAATTTAATCGATTGCCATCGTTTTAAACTGTATATACGTATATATTCTTTGCCAATGCATACTAGTATTTACAAAACACACAGTTATACATACGATTTTACAAAACAAACTTGCCAGTTACATCGGATAGTAATTCATTTAACTAAATTCAATTGAAGCATGCATGTATAAATACATCAATTGCTCAATGGCTAAATGTTAACTGACCTTGAACACAAGTGGTCACGTTCGTCCAGCGCCCGTTCTGACATTGACTGGTCACATTGTTTAGATCGAGCGGTAGGTAGCCTTGGTTACATTCCAGCCTGCGTCTATCACCTTCCATGTGCATGTTTCCGAGGATCACTCCGTTGGTCTTTGCCGCCTTATCGAATGGTGGACACACTGAGACATGTATGGCGAAATTAAATGCAGAAACAAAAGAAGGAAACGAGACTAACGTATGTACATTTGAAATGCAACGTCTCAACACAGCGTAGGATGTATTTATTTTTAACATTCGATCAATGTGTATACACCGGTCTTACTGATCTGTGTACTAACACAAAAGGAATTGTGGGTAGCACTTTTTTAACGAGTGAAAAGCGAAAGCGAAAGTAGGTCAGGTAATCGTGCTTCTGATAATTGCTATCAGTCTTAAAGGGATCTTTTCACGGTTTGGTAAATTGACAAAATTGAAAAAAGTTACTTTAAGGAAAGTCTTTCTTAGCAAACATCTATTTTAGGCGGAAAGTGTCATCCCTTATTAGCCTGTGAGGACTGCACAGGCTAATCTGGGACGACACTTTACCCACATGAATTAAACCCCCTTTTCACAAAGCGTGGCTCATATATACCATCTGTACGGCATTTTACTGAAGTTTCTGAAGTGAAGTCACATGTTTGCAGCAGCGATGCAGAACTATATGGACACTCCTCGTCGCACTTGTCTTTGTCCTATGTTTAAAAAGAACAATCACACAACCTTGCATGAAAATACAATAAATATATTTTTTTGAAAAAAACTTGCATAAAAAGTCTACATTAAAATAAAAAAATAAAAACAACATTTGTAAGATTTCAAAAGATATTTATAAAACCACATAAACCGTTTACTAGTTTAAAAGTACGCAAATCCATAAAATAATTTTGTTATTGAAACTATGCATACCAAACTCCTTAAATAACGCTGTACTTAAAACATTTAATGCAACAATCTAAGTTTTAAGCGGTGTTAGTGCAGTAAAGCTTTTCATAACCGAAACAAAAAACGTGTTTTTCGAAATATTTTCAGATCGATAATATACTTCCATGAAGAAGTGTGATTTGTAAATATTGCCCAAAATGTCCAAGTTTAAAAGTTGTTTATGTTATTGCTAAATGACGAGTGAATTTATTTTGAAAGAAACTCTGTCGTTAAAATAGTAAACGTAACTCAAAACTTACTTTGTTACTTACTCCCGACCTAAGCAAAGAAACAGAAAGAAAGAAAGGAAAACAAAAAAAGAAAGAAAGAGAAGAGAGAAAGAAAAGAAAAGAAAGAAAGAAAGAAGAAGAAAGAAAGAAGAAAAGAAAGAAAGAAGAAAAGAAGAAGAGAGAAAGAAGAAAGAAAGAGAAGAAAGAGAGAAGAAAGAGAGAAGAGAAGAAAGAGAGAGAGAGAGAGAGGAGAGAGAGAGAAGAGAGAGAGAAGAAGAGAGAAAGAACAAGAAGAAGAAAGAAAGCAAGAAGAGAAGAGAGAAAGAGAAAGAAAGACGAGAAAGGAGAAGAGAGAGAGAGAGAAGATAGAGAGAGCAGGAAGAAGCTCGATGAGCTCGAGCTATATCGCGCTCATAGTCTATTCTCTCTAGTCGCTCTCTCTCTCTCTCTATCTCTCTTCTCTCATCTCTCTCGTCTCTCTCTCTCTCTCTCTCTCTGCTCTCGTCTCTCTCTCTCTCGTACTCTCTCTCTCTCTCTCTCCTCTCTCTCTCTCTCTCTGCATTTAACAACAGATGGTTCATATAATATATACGTTTAATGTATTTTTGACGGTAGCATGAGCAACCACAAACGAAATGGAATTCATCCTCTATGTCCCGTTGATTACAACAAAGGCAATAACGTTCTTCACGAGGGATATTGCTGCGTCTTACGGTTTGGATCCTGAACGGGTGGGCAGATGCCCTAAATTTTATAACGAAACCTCTTGGGCAATATATCCAGGTAGTATTCATATTAATGAGTATTTTTACAAATTCTGTACATATCTAGAATAGAAAAACTATGAATATTATTAAATCATACCTGCTTAAAGGTTTCAATAAGTCTGCATTTAAATTCACATACAAAAGAGTAACTATGAGCTATATTTGCAGTTTCAAAAATATGGGAAAATCCGTATACGTTAAACATTTG
This sequence comes from Dreissena polymorpha, assembly GCF_020536995.1. Lineage (NCBI taxonomy): Eukaryota > Metazoa > Mollusca > Bivalvia > Myida > Dreissenidae > Dreissena > Dreissena polymorpha. Next base: position 91,023,680 of record NC_068360.1, read on the forward strand.
TTTAACATTTGCAAACAAATGTTTGCATCCTTTAATGCACTCGTATAATGCTTGGTTATTCACAATTTGTATAATAATATTTTTACTGGTAACACTTTTTAACCAATATTTAACAATGCGTACATACCTATTTACATATAACGTGTATCTGCCTAACTCGCCATATACTGTAACATTACACGTGTTTGTATTTACATTTAACAATCGTTTGCAATATTTTAAATGGATGCGTGCGATCTCTTTTGAATTATTAAAACCCCATATTTCAGAGGAATAGCAACAAATAGACTCAACAAAAGAATCCAACAACTGACAAAATAGTCTTTGCCTAAGATCATACTGTTTACAGTTATAAAGTAAAATTTGCATAGCCTTAAGGGCTTTTCGAACCAAATGTTCTTCATTTAAAGTGAAGCTTCCAGTGTAATTAATAACAGTGCCGAGATAATTGACATTTTAGACGATTTTAATAGTTTGCCCATTATATGTCCATTTTTCATCTTGTCCAAATTTACCCCTTTTGCGAAAAAAACATTATTTTTGTTTTTGAAGTATTCACATTGAGCCCCCAAGAATTACAATACTGGTAAAGGTTATCTAAATGGTTCTACAATTCTTCCAATGATTTGCCTTGTAATCCGCAAATAACAATCAAATTAAGGTTATGTCGTCTATATTTAAGCCAGACAATGTGCTATCTTGTAAAAAAATCCAAATCTACAAAAAGTGAAAAACGAATCGGAGACATTACCTCCCTTTGTCTAAGACCGACAGCATAACTAAAGTATTCAGAATATGATGCACACGACTTAACACAAGATTCAACATTCTCAAACATATTCTTAATCATTCTTAATGATTTATTTTGTATACTAGATTTGTACATTTTTAACCATAATGCACTACTATTTATACTATCAAAACATTTAAGCAAATCAACGTATACAACATACAACCGTTAAATTTCATTTAAGAAATGCTACACAACATATATCAATCTATAAATAACATCAACAGTGGAACATCCATTTCTAAATCCAAATTGTGCATCGGAAATTGTATATCTACTTATTAGAAGTAGTGTTACTCAAATTTTCAAAGTAATCATTGAATGCATTTACTGAAGTGTTATTGCTATTTGTTTTGCCACAATTCTTTAGGCTTTTTACTTGTTAAACTTTCATTTTCTACCATTTGTTTGTTTAAATGCACTCTTTTTCTTTTTGTTACTTAATATCTTATTATGTCGTTGTCTTTTCACATAACGTTAATCTATTGAAATCAGACTTAATCAAGTTAAAACATCTTAAAGCGTCATGGTATTTATTTCGTCCAATTATGCACTCATTATCGAACCAATCGGCGTGTTTTGTACAACTGTCAACACAGAACGTGGGTTTATTTACTGTACAAACTAGTTTTTGACAACAACGGATCCGCATCGCTTAGGATTGTATTAGTGAATTTGGCTACAGCTGCGTTAATTGACAGTTTACTCGAACAATCGTTATTTTCAACAATATCATTAAAAACGGGAACAACATCTTCGATTGGAGCCGGGGATCAGCTTTTGCAGTCGTTAAGATTCATATCGTATGCATCTATTTTTGAATGACTATTAATTATATATATATTATTAAAAAAGTTGATAATATTATATTTAGAAAATGCATGACTCCTTAGTACAAACCGTCAAGTGTCTGTTACAATTCTCAATCATGTAAAAAAACAAACTCGTCTTTACGAACTACACAGATAATAATGACTGACTAAAGGGAGAAGTTGACTGTTAAGGACGTGTTAAAATGACAATTTTCGAACATTCGAACACTCAGTAATTAGTTTACATCTTTTTGTCAGTAACTAAGTGTTTCCACGGGCAAATATTATTGGCTTGTCATTGGAGAGCCATTATGACTGGTAAATACAAAATAGTAGACAACGTTAATGCCGTCAGCAGGTTGCAATAGCGTTACAAAATGTGATGAGGGAAACAGAGCAGTATTAATATTGGCAAAGTCACACGCCGAGCAACATCGCTGTTTTATATTGTAGCATATGCACTGTTCTCTTTGATAATAAACTTCGATTATGAATACATTCTGTGCGTGTAATGATTAAACAACCAATAGCAAAAATAATAAAAAGAGAATTTTAACACAAAGTAAATTTGCATTAGTTATATAAAGCATCTCAGTCAACAAATGACATAATGTAGCATATTTAAAACTTTTTTCTTCATACATTTATGGTACACATAATTCTCGAGGATACATTTTCCTGTCACAAAGAGGCTCATGCCTACATAGTCTTGGAATTGGAAAGACAAGAACATTGCAGTTCTCAACAAATTAGTGTCAGGTTAAGGAAGCAACACAGAAATAAAAATGGACTATTTAAAAAAGGTGCCATTAAACGTGTCCAGTTTCAAACATATTTTGTTATTGTAAAGAACAAAACAGTAAAGGAACTATAATTTATTGAAATGTGCAATTGTATTATTAAGCAATAAAACATAATTAAAGAAGAAAGAATAAACAGAGCAAACTTATTGTATTTATGACAACCATGGTTTTACCAATAGTAAATGCGACGGTAATCTCGATACTTAACGCAACATTGGGTCAACCCGAAGTTTGCATGAAAGTCATATAGCGTTGTTTGGTCGCAGATATAGTAAGGCACATGGCTATGCAAGTATCGTCGTTTGCATATTGGCTGTGATATCTAACATACTGAATACGATAGTGTTATCCAGATGCGACTTGATGCAAACCAGGTGGTGATTGTTGTTGTACTACTAGCCTGTTAATAAAAATCAAATATTAATCAATATATATATATATATATATATATATATATATATATATATATATATATATATATATATATATATTCACACATATGACCAGTTACGGGGTCTCTGATTTAGACATAGGTCATGGGGTTCCCACTTTAAACACGTGTATCTCCATACCCTTTTTTATCCGATATTAACACGAATTAAGGTATATAAGGGTACCTTATATATTGTTATTTATGAACACGCCATTTATTTAACGTCTTATACAAGGAATATATATAGCGAACTTATTTGCGAGGTATATACAATTTCAATTTCAGACGTGATTGTGGTTTTCGATTTAAGACCTTATTGTGAGATTTGATTGCATTACCTCCCCTACACCCCCCTCATAGTAATTAAAGGAGCCTAGATTGCGGGGTTGTATATAGACCCCGTTTTTTTTTATTGACCTCGTAAGTACAGTCTGAAAACTACAGAGACCGCGTAACTGGCACTATGTATTGGTATATATATATATATATATATATATATATATATATATATATATATATATATATATATATATATATATATGTATGTATATTAAATGATCGATTGAAAATTACATACAGTCGATTTGATTCTGTTTGCTAAAATTCTCATGTCATAAAATCGATTCACATTCCAATTGCATTTTTATCTCGATTAGATGTGATAAATCAAGCGCTACAGTCTCTAAACCGGTCAGAACATGTTTAAAGCTTGTTAGATCAAGAGTCGAAAACTTGTGAACAGCAGATTAAAGGTCACAATATACCAAAAGATTTCCAACACAAATTCAATGTGAAAGCAATAACTTTAACACAGAATAAAGTGAAACTTTTGCGCAAAGACACCGTCATACCCATACCTATTCTTAAAGAGCACTCCAAGCCGATTTGATTTAAACAATAAAAATGATATGTCATGTGTTTTGCCAGAAAGAACTCGATACGAATCAGCGGTCACTGTTTTACAGCCATCTATTTACCGGCTACGTACGAGTGGATGAGGGTTTCCCGCCATCTGTCAAAGTCTCATGTAGTCCGCAACCTTCAAGCAAAAGAGTGAATTTCTGTTAAACATCAATATTTTCCCTATCACATGCACAATGAAACATTCTAAAATAAAGTCATTGCAAGTGTCCCTACAGAGCACTGTGTCTTCTTATAAATGATGTTCATGTTTTTAGAGAGTATAGCATTGCACTCCAAAACGATTTAGTATATTGTAACCTGAAGACGCGTCTGAAATTGTTATCGAATATTTTGTAAACTATAAAAATCGCAAAACAATAATAAAAATATTCAAAAAAAATTACAACTGTAAAAATAGCAAAACAATTTAATAGACGTAAGACCAGCGCTATGCCTATCGATCGATTATCAATGTCATTTTTATAGCGGTCTTTGATTTGTTTGCCTACACCGCGGTTTCTTTATTTTGTTTGCACACACGATTTCTTTGATTTGTTTGCACGGGCTGGTTAATCATAATCGGTCTTTGTTGTTAATTAACATGCATGTGAGACCAAAACAAATTTGTTGTAATTTGCGTTAAAAGAAATATTGCGTTGTTTCTTTATATGTTATGAATGTATTATTATCACTGTGAACTATATTAAATTTCATAATATGTTGTAATTTGCGTTAAAAAAAATATTGCGTTGTTTTGTTATATGTTATGAATGTATTATTATCACTGTGAACTATATTAAATTTCAATACATCTGAGATAAAAGAAAAAAAAAATTGATATTGTTAGTAGTCAACCTACGCATAGACATTTTTTATCGATGATAACTATTTTTAAAAATATATATGTTAAAATAGCAAATTATAAATCAATTGATAAAATCAATTGAGAAAACTTGTATATTTCCGTTGCCCTTCCTCATTTTTAGAAATACATGATATCGAATTGTCTAAAACCAAAAACAACTTACAAAACAGATGATTCTGTTCAATCCACTTCTCAAGACAACCGTTGTAGACAGCACCAGATCATTAGACTTAATATCGCCTTCTGCTACGTCGATCTTTTCCAAATACCCAAGTTCTGTAACATCTTAGGTAGCATCAGTCTATCTAAAGGATAAGATAATGCACAAGGAAAAGATTTTAGAATTCTATAGAGTACCACATAAAAGGAATAGTATACAACAACCTTATATTATTATTTTAATCGAGACACTTTCAACAGAAAGGGAGATGATAATTATGCTAATGTTAATAGATCTTTTTTTATTATTTAATACAATAGTTTGTTTTTAAGGTTTAAGTACCTGTTGAAGGTTATTCTTTGTACTCGGCCATTTCCATTTTAACTGTAGACACCATTTTCCTAAACTACATTTCAAATGTGTTTCTCCCTCATGAGCACATACGTCTCTAAGTTCATTACAAGAACTGTTTGTCACACTCGTCCGTAACCTTATCATCATCATCAGCAGCAGCATGATTAAAGTCATGATGTAATGTTTATAATCAAAAAGGACAATAAAGATAATAGCCGTCAATAAAGAATCAGCGAAAATTGTAAGTCTGCAGGCGCGTGTGCCAAATGTAAGTCTGCAGGCGCGTGCCTATATACAAGTCAATGAAAGATGCGAGTCATTGTGATAAGACTAATTCGTGTATTTTATAAGCCCCTAATTATCGTTATCGGCTAAAATAGACCCCTAATTATCGTTATCGACTAAAATAGCGTCATCGACATGTAATAGCGAATTTTCTAATTGGGTAATAATGGAAGACCATAAAAGTATTCTTCTTCTTTTTCTTCTTCTTATTATTATTAGAATAAACGTATCTGCTTTGTTAGATGGGTAATAAGTTTGAATAATGGAAATATACATATAGCTTAAAGCAATATATGGACAGACGCATCTAGTAAAAATTATGGTGGCATCATAAGCACAGCTGGTAAAGTTAACTTTAAAGTGAAGAGTTGTACTTGATCGATACTACTGATTTTTAGATCAAACAAACTAAAACACCCTTTGACTATAATATCATCATAAATATTAGGTTTTACTTTATTAAATTTGATGAATAGACCTATAGAGAAAAATTTTTTGTTTACACTTTATTAACTTATAAGTGCAAAGTCTTATAAATTGTATTTATATACCCCTCACTGCGTATTGTATGGAACTCTTAATACACATTGTGTCTAATGTCTATTTTAGATGGCATTTAGACGGGAAACATATGATTAAAACGGGTTAAAGCAAGTAAATTTTTTAATATGATTAAATATCAAAGGTTGGGTAAATTCGTTTAGAGAAAAATCATATTTTCATATAAAAAACGGGACCATTGATTCATTAACAGTAGAAGAAATTTTAAGATTAAAAGAAACCTTGGACACACTTCCAGAATACTTCAATATATTTGATCTTCAGTTAATAATTGCAATTACTCATTGTATTTTATTTATTTATTATAGGCTGTGTGTGTGTATTGTATATTATTTTTCAGACATCCTTATATATGTAATGCATATTAACATATGTGTGTTTAATATTAAATACAACATCAGCGTGCAAACAGCATACAATCTGAACAGCAACATCAGCAATCGGCAACAACAACAGCACAGTAACAACAGTCCGGAATGGGTAAGTAAGTGAATTTTACTTCGAAAAGTATAGGTACATACATACGTTTACATGTATTCAAGATATGTTTTGTTTTTAGATTACCATCTACGCTGATGATGAGTATGATAAAGTCCTAAGGGCAATACCCGTAGCATTTGTTATTATTATATTTTTTATTGCATGGTCTGGAATTTATAACAGCCATATTTTATCATTTTTATCAGATTAACTTTCTATGTTGTTATTGTGCAGTGTTGATTGTCAGATGAAAATACGGTAGATACGTTTATTTGAAAGCTTATGTTTTCATTGTTTTCAGTTTCCTACAGATGAATGTAGTTGCGCATATATGTATATATAAAGACTTTATTTTACAGACATTTTTTAACACAACTAAAAATGAAAATTGTATACGAAATCGTTTACGCCGAAATTAAAGAACATTTATATAGTTGTAAGACCAATCTTGCGATACATTGGATCCTTATGTGCATGCAGCTGCAGAGGCTGTAGTGAATTTGTATACTATAAATAAACCTATAGCTGACGTAAAACCAACAGCTTACATAAAACCAATAATCACACAATCAGTTGCGTGTGGACGAAGCATATCACTTGGACGTGTTCAGCAATTGCAGTGTGCATTACAACAATTGGAGTTAAATTCGACATCAATAGGACGCGCAGAACGTTTGCGAACTTTAGTGCGTGAAATAGAAAGACGTCCTGGAAGGTGAATACATTAATTAATGCATTTAAACACCTGATTAATATTTAAATATTGTTTTTTTCTTTAAAAGGTGTTTTACTTTCTTTTTAGAATCAGCTCAACATCCAAGGAAGAGCAGTGAGCGCGTAAGTTTTGTTCACATCTTTTGTAAATTGTTATATCGATAATTACCTTTTTCGATAATTACCTTTTTTCGATGACAATGCAAATTTAACATTATTTAATTTTACTTTTTTTCTTTTCAGGTCATAATCAAGAATTTTCAATATATTCATGTTTAAATAATCGAGAATTTTCAAAGTATTCATGTTTAAATAAATAATTATATATACGGTGTGTGTATTATTGTGAATAACAATAAAAAAACTACAACAATCAGCAATGAATCTTTTATTCACAAAACAACAGCAACAACAAATAACAAAAAAGGTGTATCAATTTTTATTCATATAATGTCCAATACCATCTTCTTTCAAATACCTCTTATCATCATAACATAATAATCTAGTTTTTGTTATTTTTTCACAATATATAATATGATCGTGACTACGAATAACATTCATCTCAGATTTCTTACATGATTCGTGATATATTTTTTCTATAATCATCTCATCTTATATCATTTTATCGACTACTTTTGAAATACCCTTAGCACGTTTGCCTTCCGTGTTATTGCAAGTACAGACATACATTTTTTATCTTTATCCACAAAATTCAGATATATTTTTTTCGTTGGTTTCCGATTTTATTTTTGCCCATCACTTTCTTGTTCATATCACTATACGAAACATGTTCCTTAGGAAAAACTGAGGTATCAAATTTGTTAGCATGATTAAAAATGTCTATAAACAAATCCGATGTTTGACAAAACACTAAAAATGAATCCGTATCAGTCATTTGTAGTTGTAATTTATTTCCGTATAACGATTTGAGGTGATTGTAATAAAAGTCGTACATGGTATGTTTCGATAAATCAAGCACTGTCATTCCGATGTAGATAGGTTTGTTGAGTTTTACTTCGAATCTATTCAATTCCACTCCAGCGAGTTCCTCTTGAAACACCCGATAATGCTTATATGTTGATTTGAGAGACAATTTCATTAAAAGTTCTTCTGTGTGCACAAGTTCGATTGATCTATGTTCAATGGTTTTTCCTGAAGAAACAAAAGCGTGATGAGTAAAGGTATGTATGATTTTATAAACGTGTACGTTTCCAATTACATTAATAGTATACAATTATTATACCATAATAATAATATCTCGTTCATATTATATACACATTATTATATAATTTAATAATTTTAATAGTTATATTAATTTTAATATTATCAAATATAAACATAATTATATAATTTAATAGTTTTAATAACTATATTAATTTAATATTATGTTTTAATAATTGTTATATAAATGATAATTACCAAACACGGAATTGTTCATCAGTTTGAAAATGTCTTTCTCAAAGGTAGAGTTGGCCTGTTGTCGCATGTGTGTCATGAACTCTACACATGGCTGCATAAAATTTTCATGCCGAAATTCTAAAATCCTATGAATCTTTTTCAGTTTCAGTCCCAACTGAAGATAAAGCTGAAGAATCCGGTAATGAAGAACGTAGTGATGTTTATCTTCATGAGTGGTGAGTAGCTTTTCTATTCTGGCTTTGGGTGGTAATTCTTCCGTATTGTGTGATTTTTTCAAAACATTCTAGCGTAATCGAACAATTTGTAATTGGAAATACATTTTTGCTCTGGAGCTAGAGGATAATCATTATGACTATCATGTAAATATGTTGGATATTCTAAATCGACTTCTAAAATAAAACCCATTGTTCCATCTTCTGGTATGTTGTAAATTTGAAAAGTGCCTAGTACCTCATCTTCATTTAAAAATCTAAAAAAACACCGGTAATTTCTGAGACATAGTAAAACCATACAGGTTGTTTACGTCATAATACTCTAAAAAGCATGTTTCTTGCGAAGAATTATAGTCTTTTTAAGTACGGATTGTTTGCTTTAGCATATCTGTTAGATATTTGACTAATACCACCAAGAATTCCTCTTTCAATGAACAAAATTTGATCAATGTCAGTAAGTAATTCTAAGGTGACACCCTTTTTCTTCATCATAGCTTACCAGCTAAGACCAGGACTTTTGTAGAAATGAAAAGGATCTAATTCGTAACATTTAAGAGACATACTTTTAAAGTCTTCAAATACGTCCGCTAGAAGTAATGCATCTGTTTTGAGATATAAATCGTGATAAGCACCTAAACTGTTTAGATTACACGTTTGAAACACATGTTGCGCATGATCGTAGTCCTCTTTTGAAATGTGGTCATTTTTTACTGATGAGTAAAACCTTTCTATTGATAGCAACTGTGTTTCTTGAAATTTTATCCCAAGAATCCATATACTCGTAGGGGTAAACACCTTTTCTCAACAAAAGTTGTGTATTATGTTTTATTTCTGAATGAAAGTGTTCAAACGATTGATAACCATTCTGCGCAAGGTTTTCTGTTAATGTATCTAACGAAGAAGGAAGAAAACCAAAAGAGTCAATGAATCTGAGTTTTTTTTATAGAAAAAACGCACATATTTTCCATGGTTTGTGGAATGCATTGAAGTTTATGCTCTTTTAATGAGCGTATGCTTTGACAAAGCAAATGACTATTAAACTTTTTGAGACCATGGAAAATAAGTGGTATGAAAGTGATCTGATTACATTGCAAGTTACAATTAACGTGTTAGCTCCAATTAACTCCAATAAAATTACCTGTGGTATGATCGTGATATATGGCTTTTTTATTAGATAATGTAAAACATTTATTACATAGAGAGCAATGTTTTGCTAATTGAAACGTTTTTTCCTCGCTCGAGGTCAAATTTAGCGGTTTTATATCGTTTAATTGTTCTTTTATGTTTTGAGCTTCTCTCAATAGACATTCTATTAGCATTTTAGGTGCGTCGATACCTCTGTACAATACAGTGTCTTTTGAAAAGTTGGGATCTGTTGATACCACTTTATAACCAAATGAACAAGGTTCTAACAGTTGCGTTTTAATAGTATAACCTAACTGTGCTGTTACGTCTAAGGGTTTGTTTAAAGTTTCAAAATGCATAAATGACGTAAGCTACACGTAATGTCTTTTCAAAATCTTTGAATGCTAAGAATCAATCTTCTTTGGTTGGAAATTCAATTTTTTGTTCACCGTGTACTTGACAATATAAAATATGCTCTTGTAATATTCGTTCATATGTAAACCCGTCTTAACAATACGAGCAGTAATGATCTTAGATTCTTTGATTGGTTTGCATGCCTAAGAAAATTATTGAAATTGGTAATCAAACAGCAATGTGATTTGTTTTCTTCATGTAACATCAAACGATTTATATGATATAAACGGTTGCTTTGTTTTGTGATTCGAACATTTACTGACACAGATGGGTTTTCTTTTTCATATTTACTAATTTCATTGATAGGTGTCGGAAAAAAAAATCTTATATATTTAATTCGTCTTCATATGGTTCATACTCACTTACCAGAGGTGAATCTTATCTTGTATAGAAGCGAGACAGCACCAGAGAAAACATTTTTGATATAAATTTCTAATATTAGAATACTTTGCACATGTCGCAATTTCTTATGTAACTGTAAATAACTTGAACCTGTTATTGTTCTGTATTTCACAGTGAGAATTTTCAAAGATATCACTTTATTTAGTATCCATCCAGAGCCATCTTTCATATATTCTTCAAACATCTTAAACATTTTATGAAAGGCTTCATTTTATGTCCTCCTCATTCAATGTTTCTTCATGTATTGTTGTAAAGGTTATACTCCTAAAATGCCGTTGTTGATGTACTTGTTCTCCATCTTCTGTATTTTTGTCAGATCCATCTGAACCGAAAGATACAATTTTATATATTGTTTATTATGCTCCTCCAAATTGTTTTATGAGGGGCGCATATAGTCGCCGCTTTGTCTGTCCGTCCGTCCCTCCGTTCGTCCGTCCATCCGTGCACAATTTTTGTCCGAGCTATTTCTCAGCAATTTATGACCGGATTCAATGAAACTTTATGGGAAGCTTCACTTCCAAGAGGAGATGTGCATATTATCAGCCGGTTATGGTCAGATGATTTTTCACAGAAATATGGCCCTTTGAAATGTTCCATTAACTGTATATATAGTGCAATTCTTGTCCGGGCTATTTCTCAGCAACTAATGACCGGAATTCAATGAAACCTTATTGGAAGCTTTACTACCAAGAGGAGATGTGCATATTATCACCGGTTCTGGTCGGATGATTTTTCACAGAGTTATGGCCCTTTAAAATGTTCCATTAACTGTGCATATAGTGCAATTCTTGTCCGGGCTATTTCTCAGCAACTAATGACCGCAATTCAATGAAACTTTATGGGAAGCTTCACTACTAAGAGGACATGTGCATATTATTAGCCGGTTTCCGTCGGATGATTTTTCACAGACTTATGGTCCTTTGAAATTTTCCATTAACTGTACAAATAGAGCAATTCTTGTCCGGGCAATTTCTCAGCAACTAATGACGGGAATTCTATGAAACGTTATGGGAAGCTTCACTACCAAAAGGAGATGTGCATATTATCAGCCGGTTGTCGTCGGATGATTTTTCACAAAGTGATTGACCTTTGAAATTTTCCATTGTACATATAGTGCAATTCTTGTCCGAGCTATTTCTCAACAACTTATTACAGGAATTCAATGAAACTCATGGGAAGCTTCACTACCAACAGGAGATGTGCATAGTATCAGCCGGTTATGGTCGGATGATTTTCACAGAGTTATGGACCTTTTAAATTTTCTATAAACAGTACATATAGTGCAATCTTGTCCGGGCTATTTCTTCCCAACTACTGACTGGAATTCAATGAAGCTTTATGGGAAGCTTAACAACCTTTAGGAGATGCGCATGTTATTTGTGGGGTCTGGTTAGATGATTTATTTAGAGAGTTATGGCCCTTTGAAATTTTGAAGTTGCTAGACCATCCATCGTATTATTTTGTCCAAAGTTTACCCCTCAAGACGTTTCCTTTTATCTGAATATATAGTGCAACTATTGTGACAAAAAAACTTTGGGGAGCATTACCCGTCTCCGACGGTTTCATGTTTAATCGAGGTCTTAAGTTAATAACATCCTGTTTTGTATTCGCAAACAATGTTAATAAGTCGTATTTTTCTTCGTGGTGTGGGTATAACGTTCTGTCTTGTATGTGTCTCTTTAACGCATTTGTCATCGAATAAGAATGCTCGCTTTTTACATTTTCTGTACTTTCAGACGTTTCATTCGTTTTTCACAGGTTTTGAATGCGATTTTCATATTTTAGTAAGAAATCGTATTTTGTTCTTGGAATAAGAACTAATTCTTGAGCCATTTTTTGATATGGTTTGATAAGTATAAGAACTTGTTTGAAATATGTACATGTATTAACAGTTCTTTCCTCCCTTTCGTTTTGCAACCAATCGTCGTTTATCATTTTTATAACGCTTCAACTTTTTTTTTACCACTCTCCGATATGATTAAATTCCCATTTAAAGCGTTGTACATTATTTCAATAAGAGCTCTCATTTGTTGTTTTTTTTGTAATTGTTTTCAACAACAATTGCTGTTGTTTTTCGTTAGTAGTTAGTAGAAAATTTAAAAACTTAGCTTCCTCTTTTAGGTTTTCACTCATTATTGTCATTGATAGGTCGATATAATTCAATGTCTGATTAGAAATTATTTTAGTTCGCAGCTTATATAACGAGTCGGAATGTGGACTTATGTCAACAAGCAAATAACAATACTTTTAAAATGTTGCTTTTTTATAAGCATCTATAAAATATTTCGTTTCACCTGGACACATTTGTTTGGCTTATGTTTGTATTTGAAGTTGATCTCTTTGATTTATAAACAGCACAAAATAATGACTATTCAAACTAATCGTTCGAAAGTATTTTCCCCCCGAAAAAAAAAACGTTTTGTACTAAAAACAAAACAAAAAAATCTTATGATGGCTATATACGGTAAATAAATTAACAATGTCGATACCTTTTGAGCTTAATCATCTAAAATTAAAACTTTTAATCCTGTTTCAAGAGATCAAGTATCCATATTTTCCTGTATTGGTAGTCCTTTAAAAAATTCAATTTGATTAACACTGTCTTTCTTGTTATTAAATAACGATTGATCTGTTGAATAGCAGTACATTTATCATTTGAAACATTACATCATATTTGACAAAAGATTAAACACAAAAGTAGATTTCCCGTTAGAACTAGGTCCTGCTATAAAGCACGTAGCTGGACTTTCAAACGGTAAAAGTGACATGATGCGAACAGTTATACAACTTCATAATCAATGAATACATAGCAAAACAATACCGTATTTTATTAATGACTACTTTATTTTTCAAAACTCAAGCGAAATACATCTACATAGTTGATACAAAAAGTATATGAAACAAACCATTATACATATTAACATAGTCTATATGAATTAAAAACACTGATAAATATTGAATGTATACATTGAAAAACATCATTTTCAAATCATTTTTCTGTGCTAATATCACGTTCCTTGTTGATAAAAAAAGTCTGGTGATTCACTATATACAATACTACTTATGGTTTCAGTAAGATCTTGTTTAAACTGTACATCGAGTCTTACATGTCCTGTTTTCATAAGCGATAAAAATAATACATTTTCTGAAAATATTGGTTCTATTTGAAAGGCAAATAAAGTACAAGTATTTGCAAAGTCTTCTTTACTGATATCAATACCTTCACTTTTGTTCCACGTACCATTTGCTGTAAATAAATTTGCATATGCTCTCATAAACGTCTGTCCTTGAGTAGAATCGAAATTAAGCTGAAATGGGTTCCCACCTACGGGTACAACGTCTACATACAAACACAAACAAATACTATGTATATTACAATTTAAGAAATGAAACGAATTCGACTAATAGTCACCAGAAAGTGCTCTAGATTTAACGAATGTCACTACAACCTGACTTGGTTGTTGACCATAAAATAAATTATCCCATGTAAACAATGTACTTCCTGTAGCGATGATCTGCGATCGACATTCAAGTCTGTTATATGGGTATTTGGCGGTGCTGTTCTTCAACACTTCAGCATGAGCGATGATCAACGATGGATTCTCACGCATTTTTCTAGCAAGGAAGTATATATCAAGAATCTTTATTTTATAATCAGGAGCATCATCTGCTGAATTTAAACAAAACAAATGTGAATTCCGAAACAATTTCTGTTTCACATCCACTTGGTTTAATATGAACCGATTAATGGTACTAACACTGTGATAAAAAATGTCCTTGTAGATCTAACGTTTTGGACGCGTCAATGTATTTTTGACGTAAGTATAGTCCATTATTACGTCCTTCTGCATCGCAATCATCTGGATGATCTGAGTTATCTTTGATAAAAAGTTGAGATAAAAGGTGTGAATTGGTAGCAGTAGCATCATGTTTTATTAACGTTCGAATTAAAGCGATGTAAGGATTATAGTTGCATGTAATTATGGTTTTATTTTGCAATGTAACTT